>NW_006763154.1:539552-540333 GCF_000264905.1 Stereum hirsutum FP-91666 SS1
GAAACACACACCAAGGGCGAGGAAAAAGGTTGTATAGGGGGGAGACTGACGATCTCAAGACTAGAGTACAAAACAGGAAGTAGGTAGGTTTATATACTAGCCAGAACCAAACACAACCAAACCCAGGCCACAGTGGCACAGAAACTCGGAAAAGTGTGGCCCAACTGTGGCACCCCCAGGAAATAATAGAAAAGGCATGGAAATGACAAAAGGTCATGACAACTCATGTATTTAACTTACGAGGTCCTCGAGGAGGACATCATCATCAATAACATTCATCTTACTTTTTTCCTGCTTTTTCCCGCTTTATTCGCTTCGTGAGATCGCGCTCGAGACTACTCGCACGACCTTTCTCGGCAACTCGCGTTCAACGCTCCCGGTCGGGTCGGATATCAAATATATCCGGACCTACAACTTCGCACGTGTTCGGACGCACCAGCGTCTCCCACGTCGTCTCCCGTACGCTCACCTCCTCAGAGGCACCCTCGAGGGGTGGGTGTCCGCTCATTCGAGCTTACTCTCGATGATTAGCTTCTGTGTTTCCTCTTGCGATCCGCTACCGGTTTGAGACTCCTCAAACGGGTGTCTCAACCCGGGGGGTACTGCAGCAGTTAGAATGGTTGGTGATGTTGGGATTATAATTGGACAATGTAGTTTGACCCTTGAGAAGACGATCTACGGTGCAAAATCAGTCAAAATGCTCCTACACCAATTATGGGGCGCTGAGGAGGTAAAACAGTGTATTGGGCCACAGTATAATCACAGAAACACCAATTTACGC
>NW_006763154.1:541122-555907 GCF_000264905.1 Stereum hirsutum FP-91666 SS1
CATTCTAACCTGCTGCAGTACCCCCGGGTAGACGTTCTCCTCCTCCCCCCTTGACACAGCACCACTATCAAGGCCATGGTCACAGTTTCTGTGTCAGGTGTGGCTTTCATAATGAAGTAGTGATGTATGCCTACCCATGACAGCAGAAACCAAGTCAATTGAACCTTTATATCACTGGTTCTGGCCTACCAACCCCCTCCAGCCTCGGTATGGCAATATTGTCCTGACCACTTACACTATAACTTTGGAACAAATGGACCGATTCCTTTGAGAATTGATTCCTATCATCCTGTATATTTCTAAATATTTGTCAAATAGACAGAACTCCCAAAATTGGCCTCCTTCATCTCGCCAAATCATGTCACCAATTCATGTTTTATACACTGATTCCATCAAAACGACACTAAGCAATGTGATTCATTTGCTCGAAATCTCAAAACTCGCAAAGTTACAAAAATACTCCCATATCACCCCGTTTCCCTTATTGGTACCCAGGCTAGTACCCCGAGGGTGCACAGGCATATATGTATTGTTATTCTACCATTTTCCCGCAATTTTATTGCCTATCATTCTCTCCTGGTTCACCGTTCAGTCCACCCTGCTCACAGACCCCATAGCCCTATTTTTTGCCCATTTACAGCCTGCAGACCACCTACCTGCTCACCCCCTATTCACCCCCTACCCCGCGGGAACCAACCTGGAATGTTTTTGCCTGGAGTGAATCCGAACGCATACGAGTTGCGCCTCCAGGCATATTCAAGCACACAAGTTGTGTCTCCAGGCAATTAGCGTGTCGTAAGAACATGCCTGGAGGCACAACTCGTATGGGTTGGACCCTGCCTGGAGGCACAACTCGTCTGTGTTCGAATTTGCCTGGAGGCACAACTCGTGTGCCTCCAGGCAGCGCCGGATGCCTCCAGGCGTCGCCGGACTCGCCGGACGCGCCGGGTACAGGTCACAGTATGACGCTCCTTCTGAATCAACGCGAGGGTGACGTAAGCAGCATGCGCATGCACCTCTTTTTTCTTTTTCTTTTTTCCTTCTTTCGTCCGCCACCACACGCTGGCGGCGAGCTGTGTGGCGATATCTCTCTGTTTCTCTCAGGCTCGCGAGTCGACTCGTTCAGCGTTGCAATGGAGGACGTTCGTGGTTTCTATTTCGTGGACACGACGCTCGTTTTTCATTGTCGTTGATTTGTCTTTCTGACCCTCCAAACGTCCATTATCGCAGAAACCACGATGGCATGTCTACTGCTTGCAATTGAACTCCGTTGGCCCGACCTGGACAGAATCGACGACTCGGAGGCCGCGCCCGGTCCTCAAGCTTCAGATCTCAAATGCAGAACTACTAGTACTGTATGACACATTGTAACACCGCGACCCCTTCATGATTCACTTCGACCACCTACATAATAGAAACACAACAGCAATCCGCCCACGTCGACGCACCCAGTAGTTACAGTCCCGATGACTCGGACGAACTTCAGAGTTACGCTCACGGAGCTATATCCCTCTCGACGATAAGCACTTCCATCCAATGATCCATGGCGTACATGTCGTCCTCGACTGGTAGGATAGTTCATCATGATAGCGGATTCAGAACGCGCTCGTTCTGTGGCTGCCTCTGAATCCTACGTCCTTTTATGAACAAAACCGTTTTAAATTTCTCGCGGACTATGGTCTATGGTTAGGAGGTCTTCCGATGTACATACAGGAAACATGAGTATGTGGATGTGGATGTGGATGTGGATGGTTTGCTCTAGGTGTATCGTATCGTACGACGCGCTTCCTCTACGTCTTGCTCTCTGACTGTGACCCTGACGCTTTTTGTCAATGGCACATGCCCATCCTCGTCCTCATCCGCGTCCGCGTCCTCATTCGGGTCGACGACTCAGCAACCTACCGTTCTCTGCGCTTACAGTAACTTTTCACAACCACCGTGCTCTACGGTCTACCCCTCAGCTCGAGCTCGAGCTCCAACGACATCATCCAACCCAATTGCTCATTACAAGCAAAACATCCCTGCCTATGAATCGTCCAACGCAATCCTCCTTCGATGGTCAGCGGGTTATACGTTTATACGTTATCAAGACGTCCGGAAGTGTGGAAGTGTAGATGTGGATGTTTTTGCTCTGCGTCTACTTCACTCTAACGCTCAGCGCCGTATCCAGTATCATAATCCTAAACACTAACTCACTAACTCACTCGTCTTTGTCTTCGTCTTCGTCCCCATCCCCATCCGAGCCGCCTACAGAACATTGACAACCTCTGCGACTCCCTGGAGTTATTACTGTAATAACTTCCTACTGGAGCAAGCAGTAGCAGTATCAATATCCTGCTGTCCTTCCTCGGCTCGACGACGAAGCCTCTATGTCATGTCACTGATTTCTGGCTGTGGCGTTGCATCCCAAGAAGTAAGGCACTCGCTCACTCGCTCGTCCTCGTCCTCGTCCTCGTTGACGACATAGATACTCTACGACTCTCTCTGGGCTTAACTTACATTGCTGTGCTTATGATTCAGATACCCTACTTTACATAAAACAATCGATATCAACATCTATGCCCTGCCCTGCCCTGCTCTGCGCCGTCAACCTTAGCTCACGGTGCTCCTATTATGGGGTTAAACCATGCATCGTTATAATGGACGCCTGGACGCCTGGACGCAAACCACGCACGCATCATTATAATGGACGCCTGGACGCAAACCGCGCATCACGAACATTTTAGACGCTTGCATTCAGAGTCAGAGGTGGAATTTGGTTAGGCTAGGCTAGGTAGGTTACATACATATGACAACTGTGTTAAGTTATAATCGGATGAGGTTTCTGCGTTCTCGTTTGATCTCTGATTTATACTGTATTCGGTCCATGCTCAGAGCTCTAGAAACGGTCTCTCTCTACGCCTTCATCTCTCTCTCTCTTGCCATCCGAGTCGCCATCGCCATCGCCACCATCACGACCTCCTCTGAATACTTAGAACCGACCCTTACGTATCGACACTGTAATATTCCTTCCGAAGTTCTGCTATGTAGCGAAGCCCATAGGGAGCAAGACGCTATGTTATGCCGGAGATCACAATTCACAACTCTGTTATAATCGGTCGAGGCTTATACGTTCTCGAGTCTTGATCTTTGCAATATTGGATTGTAGCCGTTGCGTATGTATGTACTCTGGACGAGGGGTCTACTTACGCCCTCCTCACCCGCATCACCACCAGCATCGCCACCAGCATCACCATCACCACGACCACGACTACGACCATCACCACGACCATCATCACCTCCTCCCCTCTGCTCTGCTCCCGCCCCTCCCTCCCCTCTTACATTCATTCATCATTCATCAATACTGGAATATAGGGAGTTAACCTGTGGACGTCTAGACGCCATGCTATGCTAGAGATCACAACTTTGTTTTAATCGGACGAGGCTTGTTCTCGATCCTTGATCTCTCTAACTTGCGTTCGTGAACGTGGACTTTACGCCGTTCTCTGTCTCCCGCCACCGTCACCGTCACCAACATCATCACCAGGACGGCGACCGCTTTCTATCCGCCCTCGTCTACCGACGCCCATAGGGGGTTATATCATGGACGCCTGGACGGCTCTCTACTCTACTGTCCTCAGCCAGCGACGTCCATAATAAGGTGTTGAAACAAGGATGCCCGGACCGTTTGCTGGAGAGATCATAACCTTGAATAACCTTGAAGCAGACGAGAATGCGCTCTCGATTCCCGATTCTCGACATGGTTGTTCTGCATACTGTACGTCTAATGCTCGTGGATACGGGCTCTACGCCCTCCTCTGTCTCCCGCTACCCCGACCATGACCACCATTACCATCGTCACGACCACCATTGCCTCCTCCTTATGTTCATTCATCAGTCAACGTCTACGCCCTCCTCTACCCCTCAGCACCACCACGACCAGGACAAACTTTCTCGAGATCCTTACATCCGCTTAGAATCCACACTGGAAGAATCCTCCACCCTCAACTAGCGGCGTTAAGCCATGGACGTCTAGACGCTATGCTATGCTAGAGATCACAACTTTCTAACAATTGGACGAGGCTTGTGCGTTTCCGATCATTGATCTCTCTAACTTGCGTTCGTGAACGCGGACTCTACGCCCTCCTCTGTTTTCTGCCACCGCCACTATCGCCCCGACCACCAGCATCACCCTGCATCACCACGACGGCGACCTCGACGACCACAACCATCATCTCCTTACATCCATTCATCATCGACAAAGAAACGATCCGTGCCCTCAGACAGCGACGTCCATATGGAGCTACAATAGAACAAGGACGCCCGGATCGTTTGCTAGAGAGATCGTAACCTTGAATCAAACGAGAGTGCGCTCTGGATTCTCGACCTAGTTCTTCTGCATACGAGTCTATTGATGCTCGTGAATACGGTCTCTACGCCCTCCTCTGTCTCCCGCCACAACGATCACCATTACCACCACGACCACATCCTCCTTACGTTCGTTCTCAATCATCATCAACAACGAAATACTCCGTGCTCTGCTCTACACTATCAGCTAGCGACGCCCGAAACGTTTGCTAGAGATCGTAACCTTCGAATCAGACGAGAGTGTGCTTTCGATTCCCAATTCTTGACCCTCCTGCAAATGTTCGTGAACTAAGGCTCTACACCCCTTCCCCTTACTACGTCCTCCCACCCCTTTCTCTCCTGCTCTTTCTTCACTCTCTCGCGTTCGCTCGCTCCCTCACATACTTACCTAGAGCACGAGACTATGCTTTGCATGCCACGCTCGACCCCTGAACCGGGCGTCGGCCTTCTTTTTTTTTCTTTCTTCCTTCCTTCCCGTCCCTTTCTGTTCCTCTGTCTCTCATCTTTCTTTTTCGAAATAGAGGCACGTATGATTCCATTCAAACATTACTTTTCCCACCATGTACATAAATCGCAAATAAAACACACGTGATAAAGAATAAGATACGACATGTACATCGGACATTCCGATCCATCTCCTCGCTCCTGCCTCATACCCCCGACTGACGAGGTTCTGAATCATCCCGGCGACCGCTTCGCTATCATCGAGCACCTTCGCTAGGGCGACTTCGCTGAACTCGGGCGACATTTTGTTCTCTCACACATGCATATGCATCAGAATCATTCTCGTGCGATTCGAAGTCTACCCTATTTCGTACATAGACCATGACAATAAGTAACCGGCCTGAGATCTGAAAGCTTTATGCAGTAGTCTCACATGAGACCACGACGCGATTCTATCAAAGCGTAGTGATAGCCTTGGTGGTTCTGACAAGGTTCTGAGCTCTGAAGCTCTCTGGGGATCCGAGACGCGGCTATGTTCATGTACCTTTGTACACCTTCAGCTGAAGCCCGAGGAAGGACGTTCGGGGGCCGAGCGAGCGATGTCTATTCTGTCAGCATGGGTTTTTACGATGATGGTCTGCCATCGCCACTGACACTGGACGCTGGAGAACTCCTTGGGGTAGACGGGGGCGCCGATGTCACAGCAAATGCTAGGCTGGACAGCAGTACATATATCCAGTGAATATCAAGCATCGATTCGCCCATAATCGATCGGCGTACATATGCAGGATGTAAATGATCGCAGACGTATAGGATCTCGGGTTTCGCGTGTGAAGGGCGTGTATGTTATACATACGAAAGTAATGACAAATGGAGGCGTCGAGGAGCCGTGGATAATGAAGCAGAGGTGGCACCGTATAATTTAGTCCGTCGTACAACAACAACAACAACAAGAGAGAAGAAGAAGAAAGTAATAAAAACCCTGATCCTACACACAAAAATGAGAGCCATCCGAATCCTATGCCCCAAGCTTATTCATCGGTATCGACCCCTCCTCGTCAAAAATCTCCTACACCGTATCGTCAACACTACCCATCAACATCACTGAACGGCGAGCCACTCACCCCACGCTTCCTATCGCCGTCGTCCGCCATCCTAGAGCGATCATCCTCAGTATACGTCGTAACATGAACGACAGGCCCCGGAACGCCTGACTGTCCGGTGGCTCTACGAACCCGCATGCCGTTTTGGCTCGAACTCTGTTGGGTGTAGACCATCCCTGAGACAGTGGAATAGGCGCTCGGCTCTGGGCGGAAGATCGAGGCTCGGGAGTTGAGGGAGGCTATGAGGGAGTTGTAATAAAGCTGTTGTAGGTGCGAAAGCGCCGTGTGATATTCAGTAAAAATGAACGCCTATGTTTTTCATAGACCGTAGATCGACTGACCTTGCTCAGGATGTACGCACTGGATGCAAGGCGAAGTTCATTTGATGAGCATCAGTATGATTACACGCCTTTAACACTCGGTAATGGTACGCACGTCGCTTCGTGATAGTTCGCATCAGGAAAGGCCAAGAAGAGGATCAGGTCGACCACCTGGATGATCGCCGTAGTCGCACCAGTCTCTGCGGTCATGGTGATCAGCCGTGTCAGGATGACATCGCTCCGGCTTGCGACGACGCCCGCTTCTCTGGACTTTTGACGTGCGCGCCATAGCTATCACAGCAGAGAGGGAATCAGCATACAATGGATAGCTGGACTTCGAATCTAGAATGTGGAGACGTACGAGGAAGGTGAGAGATAACGCGATCAGAATATCGCACGCCGCACTCCCCGCAAGCCATAGGTTCGCCAATATCAGCCTCTCCTTCTCCGATACCTGATCGTTGCGTTGTGCCAGCTATGACGAACGGTCGTGGTATCCAATCAGTACCATTATCTATGCAACACTGAAGAACCTAAGAACGACTCACCACGACGCCTGCAGCGATACCTCCTGACATCTGCGTGACCGAGAGCACCATGATCGATGCGACAACCACCAGCCATGTCCGACTCCTCCGCCCGAGGACGTAGATCCTCCAAGCGAAAAACGCTTGCGCGAACGCTCCCGCTGAGCAGATTTATGGTCAAAAACTGGTACCGTGGTTGTAATTTGCATGGAGATGCGGACTTACCGATTCCAGAAATCACAGGAATGGACGCATACGTCCATCCGCCGAAGATGATGAACTCCAAGTTACCCCAGCCTTGGATCACAGAGTCCCATGTCCCAACAGAGATGATGATGGTGTGGAACAGCTCGAGGGTGAACATGCCGTATACTGTATGTGCAGAGCGTTCGTATGATGAGAGACTGGATGGATGAGTGAGGGTAGTACGACGTACCATATGTTTTGAGCAGGCTTGGGTCTTCGGGGAAAGACAGATAATAAAAATCTGCAACAAGACCGTCGCGTGTTCAGAACTCGAAGCACGAATGAAGGCGGAAGAGAGGGTACAAACACGTCTGCCTGATGAGAATGGTTTCAGTGTCAATATGCAAGCAGGTTCATTTGGAGATGAGTGCGTACATGACGGAGATCCCAAACAGTCCCCACCCGACGAAGGAACCGATGAGCTGTTGGACCACGGTTCAGATTAGACCCAAGTAAAAAATCCAGGAATATTCCTTACCGGCGGACCCAACCTAAGGTAATGCAGAAATGATGAGCAAAAGTCGACACTATATCATCCAACGACGAGCCCAAGTATGTGTACTCACAGTGCAGCAATGTCAGCATCGACGGGCGCACAAGTAGTATTGGTGGCCATTGTTTTCGAGTCCGGACGAGCGCCTATACTACAGTCGAGCAAAGAGGGATCGTAAGGCCAGTCGTCAAACAGTCTGATTGATTTACTTATACCGTGGACGATTGCCAGACGCTCACACAGCTACAACGCCAGTTTGGCTCATACCATTACCACGTCCAGATGATCTACGACTAGTGGGGACTAAGAGATACGGGTCGTATGATTGTCTCAGCATCTGATAGAACGATAGAGTGGAGAACGAGGGCAGTGCATATCATTGCAAGAGCCCCGCCTGAGCACACAACCTTCCTGATCCTGCAAGCGCCTTGATAACATCAGTGCCAAATCGTTCCGCCGAACCGCAAACACTCGAGTGAAACTGATGAACGCTAGACGCCAATCAGGCAGCGTGGGCTCGGGGAGACCGGCAAAGTGTTGAGCAGCAATCAAGAAGGAGCGTGCTCATGCGAACGGAAGACCACCAAATATCAGTAGCGAAAAATCAACTACTATAGCATGAGAACGACATGGTCAAGTGAAGGACAGCTTTGATTGAGAGGAAGGAGCATGCGCGAAGTAAGGAACGCTCGGTTTCCTCACGGTATAATCAAAGCGCGAATTTCTCGGAAGTAAGGAGCACTCAGCCGAGGATGTGAGGGGTGATCACTCTAGTCTTCCCATCTCCCAAACACTGCATCATTAGTTCATAGATAGTAAGGTAGCTGGGCGCAGAGGACTGCCTCCAAGACAGCGCCGACAGTTGTTTTGGATAAGCCACGATGCGGCAGGAGCCTACTAGATCCCATGGAGCAAAGGCCAGTGAAACAGTCAAGCAGTGGCTTTCATGGCCAATCGCGAACAACCTGACTGCTCCTCGGGTAATCCGCCAACGTGCAATACTCACGCACGCCTCCCGAGTGGCAAATAACACATATAGTCTCTGTTCCTCGCGGTCTTTGAACAAAAGGTCCTTACTAGGCGATACATACATGCATATCTTTCAGTGCGTCATGCTGCCCCGCCGATCACTTCGGCTCTCGTCCACTGCGCTGATGGCAATACGCGTGATGCGTTTGTACTTCATTCAAGCATTGTCGGCCTTGATGATGTCGGCGGCCTGTGGGAAACAATGTTAAAGACGTCATGTAGGATATGTCAGCGAAACATGACATGCCTTTTCCGCAATCGCATAGACGGTGGACTGGATGTGACAAGATGGTACCTGTGAACAATGTCAGGACATGTTCGGTTACGTCGCAGGATAAGGGTGGCCTACAAATGGTATGACTGAGGCGTCCGCCTTCGCGAGGAAAGAAATCAGCCAAGGTAGAAGAACGTGCATGTGCATATCCAGTCTAACTCACCACTCTCAAGTTCTTCGTACCGTACACCTTGAGCCCAGGGTCCACCACTCCGCCGTCCGCCTTCGGAAGCATTATCGCAGTGCCAATCGGGTGGAAGAAGGAGCTAACGATGCTTCGAACCCATTTCTCTAGCTCTTCGCCATCCATGTCGTTGGGAGGGTCGTATGGTACTGGATTGGCCGATTTATAGGCATCGGCTCCCGCTAGTTCACGGCAATACGACACCAACTTGACGAGAAGACGAGTATCGCGCGGGTCCTTCAGGAAAGCGGGGTCGATCAGAGGCGCAGCAAGAGGATCGGAAGATCCAATATGAACTGAGCCACGAGACAGCGGATGGAGGATTCCCGCCATGAACGTGTTGTAGTGAACGTTGGGCTTCGGCCTAGCTGCCCCAAAACTGAGGAATCCGGGGGTTTGAAGTATTCTAAGAACCGAAATAACTTAACGACAATTATAAGTATAGAAGACAGGAGCGAGCGACTCACTCCAGCTGGGCATGCCCCTTATCCTCGGCCCATGCCTTGTACAGGGCACGATATTTTTGACCGAGAGGAGTGTCAGGGAAGGCTTGGTCCAGATCATTCGTGAAGGCTTTGAGCTCTTCAGGTGTGAATAGCGAGTGCAATGGCGCGAAGTTGTACGAGGAGAATACCGACGAAAACATCCCTTTGCGCTCTTCTTGGCTGAAATCGAGGTATCAACACACCGTCGGAATGGGTCAGTAGGATAGACGTACTAGAGGCGCATGTTCTCGGCCACGATATCTGGAGACTCCGCCAACGACTCGAATGTGGTGATGTCGTTGGCGACCTCGAAGACGAAGGACACCCAGGCATGGTCCTACGAGATGGTTATGCGGTTTTCGGGTCACAAAAGAACACTACGTACCTCTACGAACCGTGCAATCAACCACAGCAGAATGAAGTTGAATGAGTGATTTGCATTCGCGAAAGCTGGAGGACAACGTACGGAGGTTCTCGCCGACTGGAAGTTCGAGGACTTGTTCAATTCCGTACTTCTTCAAGACGTCAGATTTACCGATGCCTAAAGTAAAGTAAGTTATGCGCTGCCGATAATCCACGAAGTGAGATCGACGTGCCGGAAAGTTCCAGAAGTTGAGGAGTTTGGAAAGAGCCTGCAAATGGAGAGATGTGAGATATGCACGACTTGCTTTGCAGGAACAAGTGCTCACCTGCGGCGAGGATGATCTCCCGCTTTGCCTTGACCACTGTGGTCTTTCCATCCTTCATGAACTCGACGCCCGTGGCGATGACCTCTCCACTGGACGAGTCCAGAAGGATCTTCGAGACATGTGCTCCGGTAAGGAGGGACATGTTCTTCCTTCCGATGTTGGGAAGATAATATCCCTGAGAGGAACATCAGCCAGAAACTTCTATGAAGAGGTTTACCTGAAACAAGAATACCGTAGTGGAATAACTGCGGGTAGCGGTATTAGGGTCTACACAGAATGCACCGGTATATGTCCCTCCGTTGCGCCCAGACCCCTGGTCGAGATGTGTAAGGCGCATACTCGAGAAGTTGAGTGCGAGGTAACGTACCGTGTCGATATTGTATGGTACTCCAGAGGCTACGCTTGCCTCTGCAAAAGGGACGTGCAAGTCATTGCTCCAATTGGGGAATGTCTTATGGATCGGACCTGCGAGGTGGCAGTGAATAGTCAAATTTAAGAAATAAACACTCAAAAAAGGCGTGACCAACCGTCACGGCCGTGGAACTCATCGGTATAATCAGCTTTATGCTTGATAGCAAAATCGCCAGGGGGTGGAGTAAAGTTCTCGGACTGACAAAGCGGAAATCAGTGACGATCCAAAAACAAACGATGCCGGCGCAAACCTTCTTCATATACTTCAGGAATTCGTCCCAGTTCCATCCATTGTTGCCTAAGGTTTCGTACGCTAGAGCAACCCGGCCATTAGTCTCGTAGTCGGAACAAGAGTCGGACGCTCAATCACCATCATACTCCGCAGCAGACGCCCTGAAATTATTGGTAATCAGTACGTGCGCAAGAAGCATGATTGATAGAATCCCACCTTCCCAAGGCTGCGAAATTCAACTGACAGTCCGTGAGGATCGGTGAAGAGTCGACATGGACGTGATGGGACTTACTGCAGAAGAGCCACCGACGACCTTCCCGCTGATGATGTGTCATTAATTACTGATCCCACGACTGTAACAAAGTCCATCCTCACCGAGGTTGCCCTATCTGACGATTGGCTGCATGTTCTTGTGGAACCGTAGCGAACTAGACGAAGGCACTACATGAGACATTTACGCCAAATCACATAGAGTATCTTACCTTCCAGTCTACGTCGGTTCCCAGAGATTTTCCTACCATACCTGTAATGAAGGTCGATGAGTATGTCTCACAATTAAGTGAGCACAGGTCGCCTACCGGGTATGTTGATCTCGGGCATATCAAGTACGAGCTCTCCAGCTTCGATGATGCCAACGTGTACATGAGGGTCTTCCGAGAGCCTGTAAGAAGACAGAAAGTGTCAGAAACGTGCCAGATTTCAAATGCGATGTCGAGTATTGCAGTGTCAAAGCCACAAGTAAGCGAACAAAGGAGATGACGAAAGATAATAGGGAGACCAGATAGATCTATGTCATGCCCTGTTGAGCTTCATGTGATGCCTGAACTAACCTTGCAGCGACAGCCAATCCCGCCGTGCCTAGGTTGCAGTTAGTGGTCGTCGTATGGTTTGCCCAATAGGCATGGCAGCGTAGTCTTCAGACACGCACCAGCACCAACGACGAGGTAGTCGAAGTCAGTAGCAAAGAATTCAGCTGCAGATACAGGAGGGATAGTCGCCATGTTGGACCAAGAGGGTGTTCAGAGTAAGGGGGAAAGAAGGTTGAATGATCCATCGATACCAACTCCTCACTTGTATAACTTGGCACCTGTGGCGCCCGAATGATGGACGTTTGATCGGTGCTGCTCCTTCCTACCGGGTCGAGATTCTGCATCCAGCGCCAATCTCTGAAATCCCTCAATAGTGGTCATAATCACCGAGGAGGGCTGTTATATATACCGTATCTGAAACTGATTTCTAGACCTTGCTGAAGGCTTTACAGTCGGTACAGATCTCACACGAACTCCTGCCTATTCACGTTGGCCTCTTGGCGGATTGTCAGCCTTTCCCCATCAGTTGGTTCTAGCGCCAGAGAGACGAACACTATAATGTTAAGATGGTCTGCACAATTACGGGTGCTATAGGCTCGTGGAGAAAGCAGAATAGCTGGTCGTCGCGTCAAGGAACCCCCTTGGACGGTTGCCTTATATGGCAGCTTTTGGCAATGGTGCGCACGCGGACCGTCCTGCGAGAGCGTGGATGACTAATCATCATAGAGGGGAATGATTTGAAGAACCTTTAGTCACCCACACGAAGTTCCGTTTTACGCCCCCTGCCTGTTTGAACAGCATCTGCATGGGAAAGCAGCTGGCTGCGACACAAGCTAGCTTCGAGCTTCGAGCTTCGGACTCGGCAATCTTGACCCTCTCGCTTCTTCCTGCATCTCTGGACGAGACTACTTCTGATTTCTGATACAGAAATCACCCCAGAGAGCTCATATGATCATTCGAATGCGTCACTGTTAGGGCCAACAGTCGACCTTCCGTCTCTCTCTCAGATTCTCAGTATCCTCGTTGAACGAGATCAGAGACGACACGATATCGCCGATACGATACGGTAGTACAACGATTAGGCTGAACTTTCGATATTTCCCCTCTTGGGATCGGAAGGGCCCGTGAAGGATTGAGGGTAACAAGAAATATACTTGAGTTGGTACTCGCGTGTAACGAGGGCCCGGGGACGTATGCCGCAAGCCAGCGTGTTTGACTCTGGTGATCGCCATAGACGGGGAAGTCATTGGCGGTATGCACAAGGCCTTCGAGGTTAGCAGAAAGTCTGGTCAATGCGTTGCAACAATTGGTGAGAAGCGGCGTTTGGTGGCGTCAAAGAGAACGGACCGAGGGAGACTGTGGAGATGTGGCCCAACTCGCTAACGGATCAGCAATGCGATCGTTAGCAGCTCACTAGTGTAGTGGGACTATCTTGAGTATCTGAACTGATCGAGCAGATTTCACAAAATGTTACGGAAGTCTTCAGAATGTTTTCACCACAAAAAATCGAAGGGTATGTCTTACCTCCATCGTGTGAGTGCGTTCTCGTCACCAAGATTCAGGTGGTCGATAGTTGGGCAAAGCCCTGGGGAGAGACCCCTCCGATTTGCATCTGTTCTCAATCTGCATCTAGAGAAAGGCAAGACAGCGATAAAATCGTCAGCATTTCCTGAGCGTATAAGAACAGGGCGAACCGACGGTAGCGAACGAGTTAACGGGAAGAAACAGAGTGAATGCACGTCACGACTTCTCGGGGGGCTTGCCCAACAAGGATACTCACGTCATTCACGCATTACTTGCAACAGCTTCGGTGATCTTTATCACGCACAGTACGCTTCAACAAGAGAAGGGGATGCGCCCTCGATGAAGGAGTTGATTCGTGTGGTGAAGGACTGAACGGCCAAAGTATGAATGACAGTACGACCACGTCGTGACACAAGAATGGTCAGAGAAAGCTTGAGGTAAAGGATACCAAAGTGGAAGAACGCACCTCTGATCAGACTTTTATAACCTAGCTAACGCAAGTATAGATGATGAGGCTCGGTGTCGACTTTCACGTTTTCAGGGTTTCAGTGGTGGGCTACAGTTCGTAATATGTGGCAGGTTTGACGGAGATGGGAAATTGAAATTAAGCCCAAAGCACTCAGTAAGTAGTGTATACGTAGAGACAACCTGAGTTAGTACGCACCGTTGCAAATCCCAGAAGTACGGGCCACCGTTCAATCCTGGCCTGTGCTTTTCCCAACATTTCAACACGCTAGAGTACAACTACCCTTCCGACGAGATGAAATCACCGGAGGACCAAAACATGGCACGAAGAGCTGGTCGGTGAGGCTATAATATATCGGCGTACGACAGGGCTCACCCTTAGTCCGACCCAAGCCCTCCTCCCGCACTTGGCCATTCTCCATATGCCAAATCACAATTCATGGTTTTGAGACCATCCTTGATTCTGTATAAACTATCGACCCATCAGCTATTCCCGAGGCCGACAAACTAGTGTCACGAAGTTTGGACGAATGTTGGATGAACGAGTGTGCATCTGACCGAGCAAAATTTTTGCGGAAAAATGACCTGTATGGAAATCGCATGGAGAAGCTATCAGTACAGTCCGGCAGCAGTAGTTGAACTCTGTCTAGAATTCATTGGTTAATGTGATCATAGTGCAGTACACAAGAGCTCGAGATGCGAATGGTCGAGCCTTTCGATTCGACGTGTTCGCGATGAGTCTATACGAGAAGAGTAGAATAGAAGTACCTCGGAGAACTCCGCGGTGGCACTCATCCTTGTACTATTCTCAGAGTCGGTATCGTTCGTGCCACCACGCCAACGATCGCCCGCCAGCGTGGTTACCCGAAACAATGAATACCCCTTTGTAGTCACCGTGTCAAGGTGCCCAAGTTGGGCAGTGAGGTTGATCTTTGTCAAGCTGGGCATATATATAATGCCCTTCTCCCTCGGTGTTTCTGAGTCCTCTCGTCTCCATTCCGTTTCATTCCTCTCTGTTCGTCCTAGCCTGTGTCTTCAATATGGTACTCACTGCGAAGAGCAACACCAACATCGACGACGGCCATAGCGCTGTCTGCGACTCAAACGGACCAAGCAACGAACCCAGCACCCTGGCAGCGACACTCGAATGTCGCAAAAGTCGACCAAAACATATCAGGCCGTATAAGTGTGTATAAGGGTATA
>NW_006763155.1:0-6624 GCF_000264905.1 Stereum hirsutum FP-91666 SS1
TAACCTAACCTAACCTAACCTAACCTAACCTAACCTAACCTAACCTAACCTAACCTAACCTAACCTAACCTAACCGACACTCAACCCTCGCCCCCTCCATTTATCCTCCGCCTCCCTCGAAATTGTCACGAAAAATACCCAAAAAACGCGACTCTGACGTCAATCCTAACCTTCTCCACGTCTCTCCCGATCAAAACACGTCTCTCCTAACCAAAAACACGTCTCCCACATCTCGAAACACGCTCCTATCCAACACACTCGTATTTTCACTCACATCGACTCTGCCCGATTTATCACATCTCACCCACGTCTCTGTCACTTTTTTCATCTCTGACGCTCACATTTCGTCTTCACCACCTTCACACACCTCGAAAACGCCACAAACACGCTCTATTCCACCAACACGTAAATCACATCCTCGTCACACCCACTCCACCTTATCCACGACGCTCTCAAACATCTCTGCCATATCTTTCATCCCGTCACGCTCAAACCGACACTCAACCCTCGCCCCGTCATTTATCCTCCGCCTCCCTCGAAATTGACACGAAAATACCCAAAAAAAATCGATTTTATCGTTGTTTTCCCACGATCATTTCCCTCGTTGTACCCTTCTGTTGTTGCTAAAATACCCTGTTCACAGTCTTTAACTTACCATTGACCCTTCCTTTCAATTTTCCGGTCCAGCAAATGGCTATGCAGCAACCCAAACTCGTTTGGACTCGCTCGCAAAGCGCCACTGTGGCCACCAGTTGGATTTGCCACACTTCGGCATTTGCCGCCTTGTTGTCTTTTCAACCACGACGCAAGTCGCGACAAAGTCGCGACTGTGAGTGAAGGGGTTGAGATATATATCTCATCCCCCTTTGGTCACAAGTTCAATGTTATGTTGGTCTGTGTCCCTGTCTGTGACTGCGTGTCCGCATGCATCTTAGTGGACTCTGCTACATTCACTGGCTGGTAACCAAGGGAACACTGTCTGTACTGGACACAAAATTGCTTGGATATGGCTCAATCGGGGCTCGTTCTCTCACGGCACGGGTTCCGAATTACGGTTGGAACCGTTTCGTAAGCTATGGCATCGTTCTGAGTCTGAAAAACTAGGTCGTCCTTGCTAGCGGGAAAAATAGGTGGCGAGTCTCAGTTCTGTGTGACCCTCCCTCTTGAATACGTCCGCAATCACTCAATTTCTGCCCGATTCTCGACGTTGCGGGCTCAAAATGACGGAGGGAATGTACTCAGTCAGTACCAATCAAGATTCGAACAAAAACGGTCCACGCAACCTTCATAACGAGGACAAACACGTTGGTGAGTTTTCGCTTCCAATGCTCCGTTCACAAAAGTATGTTCGCATTTGCTCAATACCTGTTCGATTTCTAACGTTATGGGCTCAAAATGACGGGACGGTACAGGGGCATCGATCCAGATAAAGGTTTGATAGAAAAGGGCCCACTGATCGTCGAGAACAAGGACGATAACGTTGGTACGTTCTCGTCCATCCCATATACCTGTCTCGCAATTCTGCTCGCGTTCGCTCAATTCCTTCTCGATTTTCAATGTAGCGGGCTCATATTTACGGCACAACCTAGCTCCATCAACGCCAATAAACGTTTGGCAGGACACCGGCCACTCATTCTTCAGAACGAGGCAGAATGTATCGGTGAGTTGTCGCTTATAGCAGCCCTTCTCGAAAACATCTTCGCGTTTGCTCAATTATCGTTCGATTTTCGATGTAGCGGGCTCGAAATGACGGGACTACGCAGATGCACGAGCCACAATAATAGTTGGCAGGGAACGGGCCACTCAACGGCGAGAACAAGAGGGAACACACTGGTGGGTTTTGTTCCTGATACCCTGTTCTGAAAATGCGTTCGCGTTCGCTCAAATATCCTTCGATTTCCAGTGTAGCGGCGTCAAAATGACGGCACAGGTATGTACTATCCCTCACAAGGAAGATTTGGAGAGAAACGACCCGTGCATCATCTGGAACGCGCACGAACAGTGAGGTGAGTTTCACTCTCAGCACTCCCCCTCCTAGAAACTCTGTTCGTTCTCGCTTAGTTGCGGTTCGTTCTTTAGGATAATTTGCTAGAAATCACAGCATACATATGTGCCATCGATCCCCGCTCGTGTTTGCGCACACCACCGCTGCAAACGGGCGGGTCGATGTGAACCTCCAAGGTGAGTGATGGCCCCAAAATGCTTCTCTTGGAATTTCTGTTCGCGTTTGATCATTTTCGGTTTGATTTGGCTTCATATAGACTCAAATTGATGGGAACAGTCATCTCCACCCGCGCCACAGAAAGCTTGACGCGAATCGACCGAGTAATGAGGAAGAACAAAGCAGAATATGCAGGTCAGTTTCCGCCTCCTAAGACCCTGCCTCGAGTATTCGATTGTGTTTGCTCAATTCCGGTCCGATTTGCGTCTTTAGGAGCTCGAAATGACGGCAAGGACCTCCACTATCAGCCCAGGTCAAAGTTGGAACGGAAATGACCCCGCCATTGTCGAGAACGAGGACAAAAAGGTCAGCATGTTTTCGCTCTCATTACCCCCCTCCGAAAATTCGTCCAATATCGCTCATTTCTAAGCCGATTTGGATCATTAGGGGCTCGTACTGACGTTATAGGCCATCGCAATCCCAGCCGGTCAATGTTTGAAGAGATACGACCCACACATCGTCCTTAACGGCTACCAACACCATGGTAAGTTTTCCCTCTACTACCCCTCCATCTAAAATCGCCTCTAACACATACGATATTGGATCGCGTCAGCTGATTATGGGCTCGACATTAAGGTCCCAATGTACGCTGTCAGCTGCGTTGAAGTTTCGGAGAGAAACGCCCGTCTCGTCATGCAGCGACAGCTCAGTCTTCCCGGTGAGTTACCTCTGCCCGCCACCCCTCGTCCTAATTTCCCCCGTTCTTACTCATTCGTCGTTATATTCTCATCGTCAATGGCTCATATTAACGATGGTAATGTAGGGTATAACCCTCGCACTTGGTTGCAGCCAGAACGACCCAGTTACCGGTGAGAATGACGAGCAGTAAGGAGGTGGGTGAGGGTACATTACCCCCCACCGCGAAAGTCTCTATAACTTACCGAATAATGGATCGTTTCTCTTGCAGACTGGCTTGCCAAAGCCTCCTGTATGTAACCTACAGCCGCCATCGAAGATTCGAGGAGAAACGGCGTTGTCATCATGTAGAATGACCATGGTCATATTGGTGAGTTCCCACTACCATACTCCCTCCTCGGAAATAGGTTTGTTTTCACTTATTTTTGGGTCGATTTTCTTCGTAGCTGGCTCAAACCTATCGTCACTATATAGGCTACGAGTTTCAGTCAAGGTCCGCACGCAAGATAGTCACAAGCGGCTCAGATTGACGGCATCAGTGGGGTGAGTTATTGCAACTGGGCTCCTCCCTGAAGTCTTGCTCCCATTCGCTCATTTCTTTTCCGATTTTTATCGTGATAGGCTTAAATTCATCATAGCAGTCATAGCCAACGGACGCACACGAGATTTGGAGCAAATCGGCCCAGGGATGAGTGAGAGCGAGGTCAGATATGCCGGTAAGTGATGGCTTATAGGGCCGGTTCGGAAAATGCGCTGTTATTCACTCATTTTTCGTTCTTTTTCTTCCCTCAAGGGCTCATAATTATCATACAGATTGATTCTCTCATAACCCAACTTGGTTTGACGGAAAACGGCCTGACCACTGTTGAGAACGGTCTCTGCACAGCCACCAGCAGGTCAAATCGGCGCCGATTTGAAACCGTGGGAAAGTTCCCTGGCCCAGCGACCATGGTGCGCCTTCCTATCTTCCTTTTCTCTTGCTCCTTTTTTGTGTTTGACGGCACTCAATGCACTCCGTAGACTGTATCTACATCTTGTTTGGGGCCGGTGCGCCCTCTCAGGGTGAAGATATCGTCTGTTTGGCCGGTGGGCCACCCCCCACCTCTACGTGTCGCGCGATTGGGAATTCAAGGTTCACTGGCCGGTTTCTTTTGCTGTATGTGACTCACCCAATTGATACGACTCTGTAGCTGTCATCGCGTCGCCGTTCGAAGCCATAGCGCGCTCGGAATCGCGTTTTCTGGGGGTAAGTCACCCCTTAGAGCCATTTTCACCGAAACTTTAGCGTAACTCACTCATTTTTCGTGCGATTACCTTCGTTTTAGGCTCCAAATACGTATATGAGCGTCCCATAACATTGACGATCAATGCATTGAAGATAACCGGTCGCCCTCCGTCACCAACAATGTTTGTTGGGTACTTAGATGGGCATTGTGCGCCTCCAACCATTGTGCGCTTTTTTTTCTTTCCTTTTGATCTCTTCTTTTTTTTACGTTGAGGCACTTGTTGGACTCCATAGAGTTTGGCCGCAACAAGTTTGGGGTCCGTGCGGCCTTTGCGCGTCGAGAATTCGAGTTTTTGTCTGGGGGGTGTTCCCCATCCCCCAAGTACCGCGTACTCGGAAATGCAACCTCTATGGTACAGTTCTCTGTGTTATTCCGCATTCTACTAACCTATGAGACCTCGCAGATACGCTCACGTCGTTGAACAGAGCCATACCGGGCTCGCGATGGCCGTTTCTGGTGGTGAGTGGCCCCCAGACCCAAAATTTCCCGAATCTCAATCAATTTTCGTTCAATACTGTTCGCTATAGGCTCAAAGGTTTTGCTTCGATGTTCCATACCATTTCCACCAAACGCGTTGACGATATCTGCGTGTTCGCCGTGGGAATCGACGATCTGGTGTTAGACGGGGGCATTGTGCGCCTCCGACCATTGTGCGCTTCTTTTTTCTTTCCTTTTGATCTCTTCTTTTTTTGCGTTGACGCACCAATTGCACTCCATAGAGCGTGTCTGAAACAGGTTTGGGGTCCGCGTGCTCATTCATGCGATGAATTTCGACTTTTTGGCTGGGGGGGTGCGCCCTTTCCCCCAAAGACCTCGCACTCGGAACTTTGAGGTTTACGGTATAGTTTTCGGCGTTGTTCCTCACTCCATATACTAATGCGACCTCGTAGATACGCTCACTTCGTTGGACGGAGCAATATCGGCCTCGCCATGGCCATTTCTGGCGGTGAGTGGCCCCCAGACCCAAAATTTACGGAAACTCAACCAATTTTTGTTCAATCAAGTTCGCGAGGGGCTCTAAAGTCTCGTCTAGATGCGCCCTATCATATCCAGCAAACTCCCCGTCGATATCTGCGCGTTCGCCGTGGGAATCGCTGATCTTGTGTCAGACGGGGGGCATGGTGCGCCTCTGGCCGTGGTGCGCTTTTTTTTCTTTCCTTTTGACCTCTTCTTTTTTTGCGTTTCGGCACTCGTTGCACTCCATAGAGTGTGTCTGCGACGAGTTTGGGGTCCGCGCGGCCCTTTCTCGTCGAGAATTCGACTTTTTGGCGGAAACGGCGCCCCCCCAGCCTAAACGGCCCCCCTTCGATTTTTTTCCTATCGAGGTGCGGTTTTTTTTGTACGGGGCGACCGCCCCCATCGAGGGCGTCCCGTAGGTGCCCTCAGGTCGTCGGTCGGGGCCGTATCGCGTCGGGAACGGGCCCAAGCGCACCATGGTGCATTATGCCCGTCGCAGACTGTTAGGTGAGGACAATGTGCATACTATCGTAATTCGATCAGTACATATATATGGAATGACATGCACAAGTGGACGCCACAGCACGCCACTGAATCTTCGAGTTGACCGGCAAATGCCGGCGCGTCTGCCGCGCATTGCCGGTGGCCACTCAGACTCTACACACTGTCTTACACGACGAACAGCTCAAAAACGGTTCCGCCAATTCCTTAGAAAATTTGGGACGGTATCAAGGAGGGGTATAGCTATCACCTGGCCAATTCTTGGACAAAACGGTTGAAAACTAGTTTAACTTACCTATGTTAAACTTTGGTACCAATTGTGTCTCTCTCCCCGGGAGAGCCAAAGGCGGTCTGGGCGGGAGGGACGTCCAACGCACAGTAAAGTGGCTTGACCAAAGCAATATAGATCCTAAGAGTCATGCTACACACAACTGTTGTCCTAGCCAGAGCCACTTGCCCCTGTAAGAGTAGGGCCAGATATAACCCTAATGATGGGTTAGGGTCTAACTTAGAGTAACCCCATCCCTGTGAACCTGGAATGTCATGCAAATCTCTCATAACCTAACCTAACCTAACGGTCCACTCACCATCAAGAACGATGACCTGAACCTGGTGGGCAGCCCCCATGATCCGTAAAATCACTCGTTCTTAGTCAAACAACCGTGCTTTCTCGAGGTAGCGGGCTCTTTCGATGCAGGTAATGTCCTCTGTTGCCTCCTACATTTCATTTCATGAGTTTAGGTCCAGTTGTAATTGAGAACGACTGGTTTGTCCTGGTGACACCACGCTAACATGAGTGATCCTTTCTGCTCAGTGCGCACAGCTGTCCTGATATGTGTATATGTGGGCAAGTGGTGTCGTGTGATGTCGCCACAGGCGATTTGCTCACACAGAGCTGGCCGGAAGGCTTTGGGGCTGCGTTGTGTCGCCACAGGCGATACACTGGCACACGGGTGCTGCAGCCTGCCTGGCAGCTGTGTGCTGTAGTATTGCCCGTGGTGATACGACACAGCGTGGCAGGTC
>NW_006763155.1:6690-9298 GCF_000264905.1 Stereum hirsutum FP-91666 SS1
GCTGCAGCCTGCCTGGCAGCTGTGTGCCTGTAGTATTGCCCGTGGTGATACGACACAGCGTGGCAGGTCTCCTGGCCGTTGTGCAGTAATGTATTGCCTATGGCAACACTAGATAGTGTCGCAGCCTTCCAGCGACCCGTGTGGTATTGCCATAGACGATACCCCAGCGCATGGTTGCCAGGAAGGAGGTAGCGCTGTGCCATGTCGCCACAGGCAATACGCGGGTGCACAGCTGGCGGGAAGGCTACGACAATACAGCGCACGGCTGGTGGGAAGGCTGTTATGCCGTGCCATGCCGTGTTGCCACAGGCGACATGCCGACGCGGCTCACCTCCAGCACCATTCTCGCTCACCCCCGTCCCCTCTGCTCACCCTCTTGCTATTTGTAACCCTAATGTAGGGTTGGGCCTAGAAAACCTAGGGAACAGTGTTTTCTTCTCATAACCTAACCTCTGCCCAATGTATTACGTCTCACCTACGTCTCTCTATCTCTCTATCTCCGACGCTCATATTTCGCCTTCACAACCTTCCTACCCCTCGAAAACATCACAAACACACCTTGTTCCACCAACACGTAAATCACATCCTTCTCACCCACCCGTCACACCCACTCAACGTTATCCACGTCGCTCACAACCGTCTCTGCCATATTTTTCATCCCGACACGCTCCAAACCGACCTTCAACCCTCGCTCCATCATTTATCTTACGCCTTCATTCCACTCTCCACCTCCGACTCGAAAATACAAACAAAATACCCGAAAAAAATCGATTTTCTGCCCTATTTTCCCACGGTTATTTAGCGGTCCACGTGACACTCTTCCGTCCTCTTTGACCACTTCCAGCTCTGTGTATGCTCAGGTATGTCTCTGTTCCCTTCCTTCAGGTTCTACAATGTGTAGAATGACACTATGGTAGTTTACACTTATTCATTGATGAACTCTTCGATTGTCAACTGGCATCACCAAGACGGGCACTCATTCGGAATACATGAGTACCTTTTCACCCAGCCCATGCCATGACCGCGAACCGATGTATTCCCCCTAATCGACACTCCTCCCTCTCGAACTCGAAGTACATCATACTCATCTCCTATACACGGTTACACTCACCCGTGTTCATCCCGCTACACGCATACACACTACTAACACCGTTCTCCACTGTCTGACTCCAAACTCGTCAGTAGTCCCTGAAACACTCTTGCTATCTCTCCCTCAATGTCAGCCATGGCCTCACAAGGAAAAGCACCGCGTCAAGCTCTTATTATAGCCTCTACCGTCTCCGTCACTCCGCTACATCGCCTCCGCGTCTTTGTCTTTCCCGTTTCAGTCTGTGTCGTTGAGATCTAAGAATGTTGAGTTGGACAAGGGGGGCGAGTCGGACAAAATCAGTTCCCGGACGTGGAGTTGGACATGCGCGACTTACTTTCTCGCTCAGTTCCCGGCCTTCGCGAACACACCCGCCTAATCCATATCTTCTGTCCCAGAACTGGGAACGAACCACCGAATGCCATCTTCGAGTCCTGCAGCATCATCCTCAATAGCCCGTTTATCCCCAACTCGACTAAGCCTTTCTCTCTTCTGTCGTCATCTTTCTTCGCCATCATCCTGTCTCATATGTCGTCGCGCACTCCTCAGCTATCGTTACGATGAAGCCCCGAAGCGATCTCTAGCGAATGATCGGAGGCCCGCCGACTACCCTGAGTGCTTATAAGACCGCGCATACCTCAGCCGGGGCTCCGAGCCTCTGTGCGTGTTGGATTCGAGGACGGAGATTGCCGTGGAGGTAGTCGCAGAGGGATTTGAGGTCGGCGCCGCTGTGGGTCTTTCGTTTCGGTCTTGGTTGGGCTAATAAGTGAGTGCGTTCTTTTTTGTGATCATGGGTGCGTTGATCAATAGGTGGGGCGTGTTTGTTTGAGTGCACTGTTTTGAGTGTATCGGTTGGGCGCATGGTAGATTAGTTCGTAAGTGCGTTCGTGGATTTCGGGAGTCCGTCGGTTCGGGTGGTGTGGTGGAGGCACGCAGAGCTGATTCGCTGGACATCACGGAAGGAGAGCCAAAGGACAGGGAAGGTTGTTAGCGACCGAAGGAATGAATACTGAGGAACGAAACAATTAAGAAATACGTCAAAAGAACGAGAGGGCGGTGAAAACGAGGGCCACAAAGGTACGAAAAAAAATAACTTAAACGCACTAGAGTCCCTCTTCCACCAAATCGAAAAAGCACCGATACAACTCCCGCTCGTCCGTGCTGAGCTGCTCGAGATAGCTGCATTTCGCCCGTGTCTGTTCCCATCCATCCGTCCATGGGTCGTTTCGTTTGTTCATGCGTTGATGTATTCGTCGACGAGGTGTTCGTGAGCGTGGGTGCGGTCATTTGGGTTTTCGAGAAGCGTTCCAAGGGGAGCAATGCGGGTATATGCAAAAAGCAACACGAGATCAGCCTTCTCTACCTCAAACAGCACAGTACAAGATCTCGTGTATCATGGATAAGACATATGATATTTGTGAATTGGGAAGGGTGAAGGATAGAACGAAAAATGACAACGGAAGGGGTGAAATGAAGACGTACCACCTTGACGAGGTTCCCTCGCCCTACCCTCAACACCTT
>NW_006763155.1:9409-83121 GCF_000264905.1 Stereum hirsutum FP-91666 SS1
CTCTAGCGAATGATCGGAGGCCCGCCGACTACCCTGAGTGCTTATAAGACCGCGCATACCTCAGCCGGGGCTCCGAGCCTCTGTGCGTGTTGGATTCGAGGACGGAGATTGCCGTGGAGGTAGTCGCAGAGGGATTTGAGGTCGGCGCCGCTGTGGGTCTTTCGTTTCGGTCTTGGTTGGGCTAATAAGTGAGTGCGTTCTTTTTTGTGATCATGGGTGCGTTGATCAATAGGTGGGGCGTGTTTGTTTGAGTGCACTGTTTTGAGTGTATCGGTTGGGCGCATGGTAGATTAGTTCGTAAGTGCGTTCGTGGATTTCGGGAGTCCGTCGGTTCGGGTGGTGTGGTGGAGGCACGCAGAGCTGATTCGCTGGACATCACGGAAGGAGAGCCAAAGGACAGGGAAGGTTGTTAGCGACCGAAGGAATGAATACTGAGGAACGAAACAATTAAGAAATACGTCAAAAGAACGAGAGGGCGGTGAAAACGAGGGCCACAAAGGTACGAAAAAAAATAACTTAAACGCACTAGAGTCCCTCTTCCACCAAATCGAAAAAGCACCGATACAACTCCCGCTCGTCCGTGCTGAGCTGCTCGAGATAGCTGCATTTCGCCCGTGTCTGTTCCCATCCATCCGTCCATGGGTCGTTTCGTTTGTTCATGCGTTGATGTATTCGTCGACGAGGTGTTCGTGAGCGTGGGTGCGGTCATTTGGGTTTTCGAGAAGCGTTCCAAGGGGAGCAATGCGGGTATATGCAAAAAGCAACACGAGATCAGCCTTCTCTACCTCAAACAGCACAGTACAAGATCTCGTGTATCATGGATAAGACATATGATATTTGTGAATTGGGAAGGGTGAAGGATAGAACGAAAAATGACAACGGAAGGGGTGAAATGAAGACGTACCACCTTGACGAGGTTCCCTCGCCCTACCCTCAACACCTTCACCTCTCCAACTGACCTTCTCGCCACGATATCCCCTCACCGTGAACAACGCCGCACGACATTCCTGTATAGCAGCCACAAATGAAGGTGAAGTCAGCATCAGCGTGCGTACATTTAACGTTAAATGCGCGTGGAAACGAAGAGCACAGAAAGGAGAAGGAGAGCGAGAGCGATGTCCAGATCACAAACCGTGTGTCGAACAGAGGTGAAAGTAAAACGAAAAGAACTTCTCGACGTAGGATATGGATGATATAGAATATTTAGAAAACGGAGAAAAAGCAAGAGGGCGACGTACGTGCAACGGTACAGCTAATTGATCCGGATGCGATGCCGCTCGTCACTCAAGCTCCAAGCCGAGCCGAGCTAGTTGATGTGGGACGGGCTCGGAGCGGGAGATGTTGTTGTGTTATCGATGGGATGTCTTGTGGATTAGGGTATATGGTCAGTTACTCCCAGGGTATAATATGGCGAGGAAGAGGAGGGAGAGAAAAAAAGGGGAGCGGAAGAAGTTGGTGTGGCGTGGCGTAAAGTAGTGTGGCACAGATATAATGGACGTAGGGATTTGAGGTAGAGATAACGTACCTTCCGCGATAAACTCCGTGAAATGTCCCGCAGGAGCGCACAAAAGACCCGACGAATAATGTTCCGGCAAGCGTCATTGTGCGAGTCATACATTGTTGGAAGTGGAGGAGGTCAAGCTCTGCTTCGCGGAACTGGCGCGAGAATACACACAGCGGTTATAGAGGACTAGTTGAATGCGGATAATAGGAAGCAGAGATTGGAGGTGACATACGTGGGCCTTCAGAAAATCGATACAAAAGTCGACGAGTTCGAGCATGTACGGGAAGTCAATCTGCAGGACGAGTGACTCGTCCGAATGGTTCAACATCCTCGTCGCGTGTTCCAATTCCAATACATGCTCGTCTTGTAGCTCCACCAACCGGTCCTACGCCAGTGTACGTGGACATAAGCTCTCCGCACACAAGCGAAGCCAAAGAAGAAGCGAACTGACCTTCACCTTCCACAACCCTGAGAGGTTTCCTTAAAAACACCTCCCTTCTTCCTCTTCACTACTCCACTCAAGCAACATCCCCTCAACCTCCGCATCTACGTATCTCCGCGACCCTCATCGCCAGCATCTCACAAATCCCCGACACATGCTCCCCACCCTTCAAATATTTCCTCAAATGCAACTCTTGGCTTTGCGCAGCGGACGATAGTAAACCAGTCGTAGGATTGTTGTACTGTTTATATGGGCACGGTGGGTTGGACGTGGGCGTAGGAAGGCGTGGTGGTGGGCGAGGTGAGGCCAGTGAAGCAGGCAGAGGTTGAGATGGATGTTGTAGAGGATGGGGCTCCGTGTTCAACGAGGGGGAGAAGCTCGGGTACCCTCGAATTGGCTTCTTCGACTTTAAACTGCCCATCATCGCCTGTTGGTCATAGCGGAGAGAGAGGTGTGGCGAGACGGACCTTGGACGGTAACGAAGGTCTCGCGAGCACGGCCTTGACATCCACCACGCTCAATTCCTCTAGGTCTCCGAGACGCGCTTTCGATTCCCATTCTTCGAAAGAGACCGATGGCTTGCTGAGTGATAGCTGGGCGCTGTTGAGTGTGATGTGGCGGGCCTCGCCGGTTTGATCAACGTGTCGCGGTCATTCTGTTTTGTTTTGTATCCGATAGGGATTTGACCTCGAGAGAATACGATGAAGTGGGAATGGGACGATGACGCGGTAGTATGAAGAGGTATAAGACGTGGCCAGTGGTAGCAGACTGTTGAGACCGCGAACGGTTGAGCAGCTCCCGATTGCAAATGATCCGGAGGCCAATAGCTTTGCGGCCCGGCCTCGCCGTCTCTGCACGTTACTGAGTATTCAATTCTTGTTTGAGTATTTTTTTCCTACTGCCGGCTTCGTACCCTTCACGTTTCTTTCAAGCTCTCACTCGCACCCTGTCGTCTGGTCATTTCAATCCCTCCGGTCGTCTTTTATCTTGCTTCATCTTCCAATCATATCTCGCTTACTCAACTGCCGCGGCGTCATATTTATGTGGCGTGCCATGCGTACCAGTGCTCTACTTGGTTCGCTTTGACGTCAGAAGAATGCTTTACGAGCCTGAGCTGGGATCCCGACCGTTGTCTCTTTTTCGACTCTTGACTAGCCTCTGTAACTAGCACATAATTCGCCATGCCATACTCCACCAACGCTACCGTTGACCTCAGTCCGGAGGCTGAACTCTTGTTTCGCTATGTGAGCTCATCTCAACACGACACAGACTTGGCGGGAAGCCATAGCATGCGAACCGCTCCGCTCTTCACAAACGAAGCCTTGAATGTCATTGGTACGACCGTCCTTCCTCAGCGCGCAGTCTACGGAAACGTTCTTCATTCACCTAAGGAGCCTTCGCCACTCACGAAACTGTACGTGAACACAAACGCCCCTTTCAGCGCCGTCGTATGTGGTCTGCAGGTGCGTGTATCGATTTTCTCTTTGGAGCTTAATCAAGCTCAATTGATGTATGAAATCGTCTCCGGGATAGGGCTCTGGCAAAAGTCACTCGACGGCTGTTCTTCTCGAAGGCTGTTTGATTCAGGATCGACGTCTCGGGACGCTTCCCGTGCCGCTATGCGGCCTGCTGTGCGTTACTTCACTCTGTTCAACTCCAGTGCCATTTTGGACCAACCCGCCGTTCTCTCTCCCTGTGTAGCTTTCACTTTGACTCTGCTGCAGGCAGTGGATTCGTTCAACCATGTGAAGCGGCGTACTTGGCTGTGATGGATGCGACTCGTGGAGGGACGGCGACTGCCCCAGACGTTACTGTCCTCACCTTGTGTGTTCCTCGTGTCCTCTTCCACGCTGTCCACCGCTGACGAACAGTTATCGAGAAGGCCTAACCGCGTGGAAGCAATGAAGTCGGTTTATGCCAACTTACCGGGAGTGAAAGTGGAGGCTTTACGCTTCGCCTCTAGAGACATCAGTGGAGAACGGTTACTGGCAATGATGAAGGTGGACGATGGTGATCGTGAGTTTTCCCATTGATTCCATCTTCTGTTCACTTATCGAGTGTTTCCGTTCATCAGAAATGCCGCTCTACATGGAGCTCGTCATGACCCTCCTCCGCGACATGGAAGTCTTCGACTATAACGAGTTTCGAGCGATGCTTGCGAAGCAGAAGATAAATGGGTCGCAGAAGGCCATGCTTAACCTTCGTCTGGCCCTGCTCGACTCCTGTCTGAGAGGGGGGAACGCGAACAACTGTGTATCGACACACTTCCGGCAGGGGGCTTTGACGATCGTGGAGTAAGTGTGATGCGTATTTTCCTTTAGCACGCGCCTTGCTGAGAGGAAGCGGTCATTTATAGTCTGTCTTCTCCATTCATCGACGCGTCGTCGGCATGTGGTTTTTTCGATATCATTCTCAGCTTGTTCATCGAGGCCGAAGTTGACACCGGAAAAATCGTAGGTCAGTTGGACGTCCCTTCAGATCGAGGTTCTCACACTAAAAGAACTGTTATAACAGTGTTGGACGAGGCGCACAAGGTACATGAGGTCATGCTGCAAGTAGCCATCCGACCTAATGATTATTTTGAATATACAGTACCTTAGCGACTCAGGCCACTCCTCTCGCCTCACCGACTCCTTACTTAGCATCATCAGGCAGCAAAGACATCTGAATGCTCGAGTCATCATTTCGACCCAAGAGCCCACGGTAGTACCTTCCAAGTTCTTGGAGCTGAGCTCGTTCATCATCGCGCACCGCTTCTCGTCTCCCAAATGGCTCGCACATCTATCCGAGCACGTATCAGCTGCTCAGGCCGTTAGAGATGAAATATTCTCCAAGGTCAGCTCGACTTGATCACATTCTCAGTCGAATCCGGCACTGATATTTTGTACGCTCGTGCAGCTCATCGATCTTCGAACGGGCGAAGGCATAATATTTGCTCCATCCGGTCTCAGGACCAAGCCTTCTCCCACTGACTCCTCGACTAGGGTGGTGACCTTCGGACAGGACTACTTGCTCGTCCAGTCTCGGCAGCGCATCACTCTCGATGGCGGTCACTCTATGCTTGCTGTCCGCGATGAAACCATGCATACTCGAATCGGGCGCATCGCTGTGCAGAATGTGACGAGGAGTGCGGTTGTCACGATGGCGGAACCCGTTCTGTCGGAAATATCGTCATCGGAGCAGGCGAAACCTGGTGATGACCATGTTCAGCCAGAAGTGAGAAGGCCTTCCGTTCGTCAAAGCGTAAGCGTTTCCCGGTCACATAATTCTGAATACTGTACTTCACCTCGGAGTATTTATCTACCATTTTCGTCTAGTACCCCAGTACGAGTGATATTCAGACCGCGTTTCACAGCGGGAACAGGTCTTCCATTGTAAGTGTCGCTGGATCATTGACTATCACGACGGCGTTAATAATTTATCACTGTAGACCCCTTCGCTTGGCAATGCCTCGGTTGCATCTCCCGTACCGTCCATCGCGGTCCCAACAACTATCACCAAGGCCTTCCCCGCAGAAACTCAAACCCTTACTCCCATCACTGTGGCGTACCTCAAGAGGGACGCGTCACATTCGACGAAGCATCTGGAAAAGCTCGCCAACCCCCATTTGATTTTCAACAGCGCTAGCCACCTCACGATAGTTCTCGACATCTTGAGGTCCTATAGACAGGAAGGTCTGGTGCTCGTTCCATTGAAGCAAGTGAGGAAACCTTTGGTAGCCCGCAGCAAGGCGAAAAACTCGGGGCTGAACAGTTCAGACATCATTGTGGCGGTTCAGATGTTTCTTATAGAGGAGACTGAGAGGGGGTCGCTCGTATACGGGCATACGGGAAAGGGCTCACAGCCTGGGCAACAGTTTGTGAAGTTGGTAGATGCGTGATGTGCTGACGACAGGTGGAATGGAGGGGATGACGATTCTCTGCTGCTCAACCTCGTATCAACGTCACTGGCGGCTCAACTTGTATATACAACAGTCCCCGATTTGATTGTTTGAGTATCATGAAGGTATACGTTACTTCGTAATCATCGAGGACTTCGTCTCTCATCGCATGCACTCGTACGTTTGATTATGATCGAGGCATCGTACTTAAGGGACTTGACTTCGACGCCATCGATACATTTTCAGGGTAGTATTCATGGGGGATTCCAAATATTGCGAGCCGCTAGCTCCACACGAGAGAACCGTATCCTCGCCACAATTCTTACATCTCTGTATCATGGTCCTGTAGTAATGCCTTGCAGAGAGCGTCGATGCTTCGACAATTCAGTACTGTCTGGTATGATGCTTAGATCTGCTTCATTTTCGACTCCCGACAACGCGCGACACGATGCCTGCACTGAGACGCTCATCAACAGAACGGCAAGCCATGCTTCTGAATCATGTTCAGCAGAACGAGGCTGATGGCCAATGTTCCCTGCAATACATGCGCAGGCGGGATACAATACTGTCCTGCGGCTGCAGCGGTACGCAGTCGAGAAGGATAGCTCAGCGAGAACGTCTAGCCATCTTGCGTTGTGCATCATGAGACTGCCAGACGAATTCATGAAGGAACAGATCTACTGCTTCGTCGACGGTTTTCCTCCAGTCGTTCGTTATCGACTCAGAGTGAACAGGACGATGTTCGTCGTGAGCCATGGACTAGACGGGCTCATACCCTCATTCGGGGGCGAACGGACGTGCTCGCAAGAAGATGCAGGTGCATTTCGTTGAAAAGTCGAGCGATGGGGATAAGACTCCGATCGTGGTTAGAGCTAGAGCTAGAGGTAGAGGTACATATGTGCGATCTCCGTCGGTGCGGGCGTCGTGATTGCTGTAAGGCACGAATATGCAGTATGCGTTCAAGTGGTCGACACGCATATGTACACGAGGAAGCGGCCGAACGAACGATGGCAAGGGTGCGTGTGTGCGTTCCGGCAACGAGTAATAAGGCTCACACAGAGTACATAAGCGTTCAGATGACAAGGCGTATCCTGATGATAGATGCACCACTTCGAGCGAGGAAAGGAAACCGACGAACAAGTCGTCGTCTGGACTTCTAGCGAGAGGGATAAGGTATGGATCCAGGGGGTGGATGTGGGGCGCCGACAATTCATAGGCGGTGAACACGTTCAAACATGGACATAAGTAAGCCGAAGAAGTCGATGTGTGTTTTAAGCATGGACGTATCAAATACATGCCTTCGACCGCACCATTCCATACCTCGCTCAGATCCAGGGACGTACGTATACAGCAAGAAGACAGTGACAAAAGAGATGAGAGAATACCGCACGACAGACCGTGTAAACAGCACACATCGTTCCTATCGCCAGAGACGACATCCCATTCATCCATCATACCCTCCTCCGTCTTCCGCGGTCGTGATTGGCCTTCGTTTCATCTCAGCTTGGGGTAGGCCCATGAGACCGGTCGACACGTTTTGCGTATGGGAAGGCAAACGAAGGCGAATTCAGCAGAGAAGGTGAGGGCATGATCGTACAGCATGTTGCCGAGGAGTTGAGGACGAGGCTGACCACTATCCATCCAAATAAGTATAAGTTCAAACTCAAAAATTGGAGCAAAAGGGAGAGCTGAGTACTTACACGCACCTGTGAGTTGGGCGAGACTTGGTCGGACCAGCCATGGGTGTTCCACGAGATAATGCAGGATTCGGTGACATAAATGACGGGAACAAAAGTAGAAATAAACACCTACACGGAGCTAGGTGCCCAATAACGTCCTGGCTGAGGGACGCGATGGGACGTGGCACGTTCCCGCTGATCATCAACTTGTAGATCTGCCTACTACACAATAGACTCAGCTGCCAAATTTTCCTCGCCATTAACCGTAGTATCATGCAAAAATAGCAAACACGTAGAGGAGTATCCTTCGCGGTATCGAATACCTCCCAAGCTTCCTGTGCTCTCTCGGTATAGCTCTTCCCTTGCATCGTGCCCGAGACAGGGTTGTGATAGGTGAATGATGGGTTCGGTGGAGCGGTGTGCCTGAATCGATAGTCCTTGTCAAAGCATGGGTGACGTCTGTCATTGCGAGCTCTGGTCAAAATTCGAAGATACTTCGAGGCCTATGAAAGAAGGTGAAATGGGTGCTCAGCGTTTTTATGCGTGATTTGCATCTTCTTTTCGTCCTCCTTCTCTTCTCCATTATGTCGTATCTTCCGATACGGGGAGACCATATCCTCGGTGCCACATTCTCGGTGGCCCAATACAATTCGTACACTCTACACGCAATCGTCTGCATCGCGTCGCATCCCTACGTTCCACGATCTCTACATCCGTACTGTGGTTCTCTGAGAATGCCTTCTCGATGATTCGAGTACTGGAGAATGGCGCCCACATTCGCTCCGTTGTGGAGAAGGAGTGGATAGTGTCACGCTCAACAGCACAACGGCGAACTATGTTCTCGTGGCCCTCAATGAACCTGCCCCGTTATCTAGCAGAATGAAAATGATATGACAAAGCAGGCGGAATGCAATAGTATCATGCTACGTATAGGCTTAGCACGTATGCTCTCGACCATATGCAGTGGAGCAAATGGCTCAGGTGAACTTCTGGTCATGTTAGCCTGCGGTTGCGGTGAATCGAGGGATCTAGAGGAATGGGTCCACCGCAAGTTCGAGACAGTTTAACATATTCTGTCCTTCGACATCGTGAATAGGATAAACATTGTCTGGAGAATGAGCCATGGACGAGGCGGGGTTCATACCCTCAAACGTACGCCTTCGAAAAAAGATGATGGCTCCCATCGAAAATACGATCAGCGGGTTGGGTTATAACGGCTTCAGAACAAGTTCTCCACGGTACGTGGTCGAAGAATGGCTCAGTTAAACTTCTGACCATATCACGCAGTAGCTCAGGCAAATGGAGGGATGAACAGACCCACCATACGTCTTTCACGGTTTCATCCAGTCGTTCATCGTGGATAGGAAGAAAATCGTCCTGAGAATGCGCCACGGACTAGCGTAGAGGGGTTCATACCCTCAAAGGAGATGATGCATCGCGTCGGTAAGACGAGCAGCGGGTTAGGTTATAACGGCTTTCAAGATGGGGCTCTGGACGATACGCAGTCAAGCGATGGGGCGCAGGTGCAGGTGAACGTCTGGCCATATGGATATTGCGTAGTGCCCTGGTTCAGGAGAATTGAGGGATCCAGAGGAACAGATCCACCACAAGTACGACGGTTTCATCCAGCCGTTCATCGTGGATAGGATGAAGGTCGTCCAGAGAATGCGTCATGGAGTAGAGTAGACGGGCACATACCCTCATACACACGCCTTTGAGATGAGACGTATCGCGTCGAAAAGACGAGGAGCAGGATAGGTTATAACGGCTCCAGAACAGGTTCCCGACGATACACAGTCTAGCAATGGGCCTAGGTGGACGTCTGGCCATATCGCGTAGTGCAGTTGGTTAATAATCAGATGAATCGAAGGATTCAGAGCACCGGATCCAGCACAAGTTCGAGTCGTCATCGACTCATCGTGGATAGGCCAAACATCATTCTGGGAATGAGCCATAGTAGAGTAGACGAGATCATAAGTACCCTCACACGTACACCTTCGCAAAGAGGTATCGCGTCGGAAAGACGAGCGGTGGGTATAGCATCATGGTCAACCCTATGTGGATACCTGTGGTTCCTTCCACGTACGCCTTCGAAATGACATGTATTGCGTCGAAACGACGGACGTTGGGTTCACGAATCATATCGTGGCTAGAGAGATAGAGCTACCTATCGGGACGGGCGTCGTGAGGAAGAGTCTAGGACTTTCGCTGTACGTGAGTGGGGGCGCAAAAATAAAAGAAAAGAAAAAGAAAAAGAAATGGGTATATGAATTTGGACCCTGGATGGATGCGGTGTAAGACACGAAGATTGCATCAACGCGTCCAGGTGATCGACATACACGTAGACACGAGAAAGTTACAGAACGAACGACGGCGAGGGTGGGTGTATGCGTTCCGTCAGCCGATGAGGGTAAGCGGAGTACGCGTTCAAATGAAAATGATAACGCGTGTCCTGAGTTCTGATGGTGGCTGATGGTGGTTGTATACTCTATGCACCGCTCCGAGTCTTCGAGCGAGGAAAGGAACCCGACGAATGAGTCAATGTCTGCACTCTCAGCGAGATCGATAAGGTGTGCATCCCAGGGGTGGACATATGGCGCTGACGAGGTATTCCATGCATTGGAAGCACGAATATGTGGCCCTATGAGGAGCACACATAGACGTCCACCGACGCTCCTTAGCAGCCTAGCATTAGAGCGCCGCCTCGAAGGAAGCCCTTGACGGTCCATGTACGCAGTCCAGGTGAACGTCTGGGTGTGTGACGCAGTGGTTTACTAGCAGGCGAATTGAGGAGCGGATCTACCGCTTGTCCGACGGTTTGCATTCAGCCGTTCGTCATTGACATTGAGTCGTGGTGGATTGGGAAAAACTTAATCTAGACCTGTCATGCTACGTACATACGCCTTCGAAAGGGGGTATATTGCGTCGGAACGAAGAGCGGTGGGTATACGATGCAGAACGTGGGTAGAGCTAGAGAGCTAGAAGTCGCGTATATGTGGTCTCTTTCGGCGAAGGAGTCGTGGCGGAGAGGAAGTAGGGAATCAAAAAAACAGAATAAATGGGTATATGCGTTCGCATTGGGCAGTTGTGTCCAATACTTCAAGTCGCTCAGACAGTAGCCGGAAGCAAGACCGAAACGGTCGATGTGTGCCTCCTGTCAACGGATGAGTCCAACGCAGAGTACGCATGTCCTAACTCCTGGTGGTGGTTGAATATGCACCGCTTCGAGTGAGGAACGAACAAGTCGTCGTCTGCATTCATAAAGTATGGATCCGGGCGGTTGGCCTCGACAAATCAGACGCGGTATACGGATTGAAAACGTAGATATATGTACACAAGAGGACCCGAAGATGGATGTAGCCCCCTGGGAAGGTACTACATGCCTTCGACGGTAACATTGCATACCCTTCGCAGAAATTCAAGGGCGGACGTATACACCAAAAAGGCGGATGATAAAGATGTGAGAAAACAACGCATGAGGCACCCTGTACCCAGCACAAATCGTTCCCATCGCCAGAGAAGAGATCCTGCATAAGCTCGAGCGCACGTATGCATTCTGTCAGCCTACTCGTCTCCTGTTGGCTAGAACGAGCTCGAATGCTCGAATGGCCTGCGTCTTACTCGCCGTGAGAAGCGAACAAGGAAATGGCTATGATGCACTAAACTGAACTCGAGTAGCCCCCAGCGGTATTATTGAACGCACTGGAGAAAACGTCTTCCTACGCAGCGCAGCAGAGCAGTGAAAGAACGGGGCCAGGTTGTATAAGCCAAGCGCAGTGCGGAGTGAGCCTCGTTGATGAAGTCGCTAGCTAGCTGACGACGAGCGAGCTCGAAAGGAACAGCGATGACGGCGAGATTGCTGGTTGATCGGGACGGAGAAGAGAAGTTGTCGAAATTTGACGTATGTAGAGGCAGTGGGGCGAGAGATGGGGCAAGGGAGCTTGCGAGCGGGTGGGTGGCGCGAGGTCAGGTGAGATAGGGAAGTCGTAGGGAGGGCAAGGGCAAATAGAGCTCTGCGAACTGCTGTTGGAGGTTGTATACGTGTCAGACCAGGAGTGAATTACTTACATGAGTGGAAGAACCTGATTTGGTCGACGAGACCAAGTAATGTACGAAAGAGTGGCGCATAAAAAAAGTGTAATAAAAGGACGCACCGAGTGATGACCGACCCCTCCCGATTAGACAAATGTCTCCGTGTCTCGCGTAACGGACATTGCAATGTCCCCGACTCTCTACTGCCATATCCTCAGCCGCCGCTCTTTCCATTCCGCCATCCGTTCCGAATTCGAAAGTCCAGGTCGTCTTTCATCGGTGGCTTCAGCTCGCTGTCTCCGAAAATGGTCGAGAATGAAGGATCGTCTAAGCATCCGAGCGAGGAAGTATGACCAGTGGTTGAAAGGGTTGAATTGGAGTGGGTCTAAGAAGGTGTAGGTCCCAAGACTCGATTGTGAGGAGTAGATGGGGAGCTAGCCCCGGGAGTTGTCTGCTCTCCGCGAATGCCTTCAGAGGGGACGTGCAGAAGTAGGAGCCATGTCGAGTATGGTTCCTTGAGTCCTAGAAGTGTTGGAGGGTGGGAGTAGACGATGCCGGGCGGTAGAGTTCGTCGATAACCCGACGAGCAACAAAGGAAGATGGATGTTGGTCTCGAAAAGAGGGATGTTGAAACGAAGGCGAGCAGAACGGGTTTGCCCGATATGGATGCTTATCTTATCTTATCGATTTCCACGTCTACTTTTCCGAGCTCCTCGATTCCTCTTGCCGTCTCCTGGATGGTTGATCCTAGGCCAGTCGTGCTTGGTTTTATCATTATTACTTGTCTTGGAAGAGCGTGGTGGTTGATACAATTTTACTGAGTACCAGGTGCCGTGGTTCGCGGAGCCTTTTTATCAAAGAGGCAACGCACATCCGTCGCAGTAGAGAATAACACGTCTTGATAGTTCTCGCTGCGAAGATATCGGACCGAAACTGAGACGTTCTAATGTTCTCCAGATCCAGCTCAGGAATTGCATATTGCGAGAATCACTTAGCAAGCTCAATATGATCGTCCTCCTGGAAGACCAACGGAGACCCTTCATCACTCCCTCGACTCTCATCGAATCCTCCCGCCTAGTTCACTATGCAGAAAGATTTGACCGTTGGAATGTACTCGCTCCTTGTAACGAGTCAAGGCGCAGACAACGACCAGTTCGATGAATACGACGAGAGCGCGACATCGCTTCATGGTACCTCCGACCGCAGAAGACTGACTTTCATGCGAACCATGACGCTTTACTTCTCTCTCTTGATTAACGCTCTTTTTCTCTGTGTCATTTTTTATCTCCATGGGCAAGTGTCGGATCATGGCTTACACATCTACTGTGAGTCCTAGTATATTCTCTGGGTACATCTCCGGCGATCATTTTACTGATATCTCGCTGTATTATCATTACAGCACCAGCACAAACCGTGTTGCGTCCTGTTCGGCGGAAGTTTTCGCATCTTCTGGATACAAATATCTACATGGAGTCACCGTCAGACGAAGTTGATCAAGCGTGGCGCGATCTGTACAACTGTACGCCCTCCAGCTTCTCCAAAAAATTAACGCTAACTGCTCTTCAGTCGGAATATCTAGGATTCCAAGGGCTCAAGCGTCATTGATGTTTAACAAGTCTGTCCCTATACCAGGTGACGAAGAGAACTATATCATTTCTCTCGACGTCTGGCACCAAATTCATTGTCTCGTGCGTCAGCTGTTTCACGCTCAGTATGTGCACAGATCTAATCATTTTGTTCTTGTCAGAACATGATACGACAAGCACTCTATCCCGACCGATACGGAGCCATGAATTCGACCCTATTCCTCGTCGATCTTAGAGCCCCGCAAGAGATGAACTTTGAAGAACCCCTTGCCAAAGTCCCATTTGATCACGTTGCGCACTGCATCAACTCGATTCGTGAATCGCTGATATGCTCTGCGGATATTACACCCAATGTTTGGTACTGGGATGAGCGGGTACAGAGGTCCATCCCGTCATTTGATGTGGTGCATGAGTGTAGAGATTTCGGCGCCCTGAAGGAGTGGGCTTTGGAACGGCAGCTGGACGGCGAATTTGACACTACTGTACATATCGTACATTGATGATCGTTTGGGTTATTTGTCGTATATCATGCTCACCGTGTCAATCATAGCAGATACGGAACGGCTGTGCTGCAAGGATATTTTTAGGGCAGCGAGGATGTAGTAGTTGAAGAAGGGAAGTTGGAGTTCTCACCTTCTGCTGAATCGATGAAATAGTCACAAGCCGAAGACACTGTCAAATGTATCATAGGACAGTTCGACGACGGTGGTTTGGTAATCCCTTCCTTAGTTAAGTATCACCGTGTTCTCCTATGACTGTACAAATGTAAGGGAACGTTAGTGATGGTCTTCATATGATTTTCGCAGCGCACCATCGTTGAACAGCGTGGTCGGAGAAGCACGCAAAGCTTGGTTATAGGTGAGTACATACAAGGTCTGGACTTTCATTGTAAGAATTCCGCTGTACACGGAGTCCAATGAAGTCGAAAAGGCGAAACATTGTCCTCCACTTCCATGATTTCGTGTTGAGCTCCCACAACGGTATGTTCTGGGGAAAGATGTCACACGCAAATGGAAAGTGATTCTTCAGCTACGTATGGGCGTGAGATGTTGGGTTATAGTATCGGTACTTGGAGCACAGAAAGACCTGGACGATCCAATGCCTGTGTCGGCTGTGCAGTCTCCATCAGGGTGCATGCTTGCTATAAACAACCTGCGTATTGCCGCGATAGTACTCTCGATAGAACTTGCATCCTTGGAACTTGCATTCAAACGGAAATATATCCCTATAAAGTACTGCGCACACATCATCTCGCATTCCTCACCCTGACGTCGTCACCCACTACAAACCACACGAATACTTTTATGAGCGTGAAGGCTATGGGCTTCTTTGTATCTGCCGCTATGACCCTTCTGTGCTTCATCGGCTATGTAACTTCCGTACAGTCCGCCACGATAGGGGTGAAGGTGTGTAGTCATATGTAAACAACACACAGATTTTAGCTTATTCTAATAGCATCTGCATCCTCAATTTTGACGTCAATTTCTCGTTTATAACAACAGATCCCCAATGAATACAACACCCGCGGTGGCCTGGATGGTTACGATGAACTTTACATCAGCAGTGTCTACACCGACTTATCTTCTGAATGTTTGTCCAATATGCACGCTCATCTTTCCGGCTGATTATTGACTCTCTCCCAACCCTGATAGAGAGAATGGCATTCAGGTTCAGTCACATCGTCGAGCGGGGACTCTACATCAGTGCTCCTCTCTAGTCTATACGACCATATAGTAACAAAGGCCTATGTTTGTTAGAATGCGACGTTGCGTGAAGCTATGTTGCAGCTATGAAGGGAGAAGGTGTGGATCGCGATTATTTTCCTCGATTAGAATGATCATGATGGCGTCTTCAGGAAAAGCGTCAATTGTTAATGACATTATTGCTGACACACTGCCTGTCGTCAACGCATGCTTGGAAAATGACCAGTCCCGTGGAAACTGCAGATGTGCAGGTCTGGTCATTCAACATACGAGGAGGCCCACATACACTTAACAGTCCAGTAATACCCTCATGAGTCATCATCAGTGCCTTGCTCGCGATATCGGTATCCTCCTAATCGATGTAAGATATGATGCTTCCTTCGGATTCGAACTCGCAGCTCAATACATTTCACCGAGCGAAAAACATAAATAGGTCGAAGTTTTACGCAGAATCAGATCCACTCCTTTCGTCATCCATTCTCAGTTACCACAATTCAGCACTCCAATTGTGGGGCTTTAATCGGTGACAAGTACTATCTCAAGGTCTGCGCTGCCTCCGTGCTCATGGACCTGCAGCGTTTTATGAGAACAACCCCAATATACGAGAGAAAGCAATAAACTTACCGCGGATGTTGGCGTCTCGATCTCGTCATCCGATTCGGTTACCGAGATATCACTGTTGACAGAGGGATCCATCTCTTCGCAGAAATTCAGTGGTGCTCCTATATCTCCGAGATGTATGTTTCGTGTGAATCTTAGTGTGGAAATAATAGTTATATCTCTTTGTGTTCCACAGTGCGTGCGGGAATATGACTTGAGGTTCAACACCAAGTGGTTTACCACGAGGTTGGGTAATCTGCGCACGGTGATGTTAATAGTAATAAGTTACCAACGCAGCTTCAAAGAACGTTTGGACCTACGTGCTCGCATATATATTAAGACCGTTGATCCACAGCGTGGACGTATAGGCACTCTGTAACCAAAGCAGTAGTCAGTCATCGTATACATTCCATCAGAAAATATTATAGTCACTTTAGCGTCTACAGTGTTGATCTTCGAAGTCATTTTAGCACGAGTCAAATCTGAGAGAAGGAAGAAAACGCCTGACTAGGATCAAAAGAAAGAGGAGTAGCTGTGCGGATGTAATTAATCTTCGTCGCATGAGTGAGCATAGTAACAATATACCACAATAGTCAACTCACAGAAAGTGCATAACCCCTATGTCCTCGATCAGTCTCAGTAAGACTGGTTCTAGATACTTGACATACCGTCTCTTAGGATAATATAGGCAACTCCAGACAGACCAAGTCGACGCGACTCCAATACATGATGCCATGTCTTGATCATCGTGAAGATGAATACATAAAATTGCAGTGCGAGTAATGCTGTTGTATAAGCCAGGGATGCTGGTTTTTCATTGTCAATAATTGTCCCTAAAAAAAGTGCGAATAAACGCACAACTAACATTTCGTTGTTTATATTAGGAATTGACACAGACAACACTCGCAGCGTACCTGTTGATCGTCATTGCATTCTTGATCTGGAAGCTGCAGCCCTCGAACATTGTAATGGAAGAGGTCAAGTTCGGATTTTCGACGGGCGAAGTCGAGCTGAAAATGGTCTAGCACGTGCATGTCACTACATGCATGTAAACGAATGAATTTGACTAAATACCCACGAAAAGATTGAGCACAATAATGACTGTTATCAGTGGAATACATATCATAAGGACACGTCGCTGTCGTCCACTGATACTCCAAACCCGTAGGGTGAGTATTCCTGCGCAGGAGTAAAGTCATCTAGAGTTATTCTACCATGATGACAGTGGCGGAAAGCGTACCATACGTGGTAATTTCTGATATAGCATATGCAATGTCCCATAAGTATGTCAGTTCTCTACAGCTGTTGCCACGGTCATGAGTGTTATTTATCAAGATGATATTAATAGAAGCTTACAGGGTGTTCGGCATATGGTCGTTAGCGAGCATTGCGACTCTGACGAGGAGGTATACCAGTAAGGTATATCTGTTGATGATGAAGAGAATCGAAGTCCAAGATATTTCTTGACACCAGATATACATGATCTCTGAAGGCAATGTATCAAAGTAATCGTAGAACCATAATGCTATCATGGCCGCTAAATACTCTAAATTGATCATGAATTAGGAAGCACAACCGGACACACCTACTGCGGACACAGTGGTCCAATGATCCACGAACCTGGAGTGAAAAATGTACCGTTAACGGGGTATTCATTCAACATAAAGCAAATAATTATTACCGAGGCCAGAGTACATGAGATGTAGTTGCAAGAGAGGCCGCCATAGACATGGTGCAATACGAAGCTTTTAGCAGAGATATTCCACTGTTTTTACCCTGGTTAGACCCTGGTGTGAGGTTATATACTAAATCGAAAAGAGAATTTGTGGTGGGCATGACACACGCAGGATAGATTCCATCAGCACCATCCAGGCGGTAGGCATACTCGAGTGGAGGCAACATTCTCGTTTTTGCACTCTAACCTAACTTAGAAAGAATAATCCAGAACAATGCTTGGAGATTAACAAGGTCAAGGGCGTCGAGGGAACAAATCGCGCCGGTATATCATGGCGATCATACCTTAGCTAAGAACCAAGTGATTGACGGTACATTTATGGTATAGTACATGCGCCTGTCATGCTGGCATAATATGTTCACTGATAGGAAGAAAGCAACATGAGTGAGAGACAATTTACTTCACAGGAAAGAAAATGATGCTAGGGCGCATGACGATATCAGTGCGCAGGATGGATGGAACCTTGTCCCCCACGGCGAGGGAAAAACAGACGTATGGAGTGTCCTCAAGAAGAACCACCAATACTAGATTCGTCATCACGGGTATAATTCCATCAAGATTAACGAGAAAATATCATCAGGATCCACGACAAACGGTTCATAATGGCGATGAAACTGTTGTAGTCCACCGGTAATCAACCATAGTCAAGTGTCCACCAATGAAACCAAGGAAGCATGCGTAAATACGGCTATTATTGCCGGCGCAGAGAGCGACAAGCGTGCATGAAGGGATCAGACGACTGACCCAAAACAGGAGACGTGAGAGGCGAAAAAAAGAGGTCTAACTGTATCTGATTCAGCATGATGCATGGAACGAACGGCTCTCGAGGCCAATGGGAACAAAGTTGCGAAGGAACGACAAAGAGCATAGGAAGCGAATGGTTCTGCAAAACGAATGCGGTTTCGTAGCGTTTACGGCGGCTGTCTGGGCATACATAGAAGTCCCGTAACGCTGGCCTTATACCGGGTTGATGTTACGCCCCAATGTGTAGACAGAAAGTATGAATAACGCACTTGATGAATTGATAAACAAGGTTCGATCTTGCCAATACCCGCTCGTTACCGGAGCCGACATGACTCGAAGACCGACAATGTGTATGCGAGCGCTGTGTTTGACAGGTAATTGAACAGCCGATCGTCGACAGTAGACTCGACATGGGAGGAGAGACGGAGAATCATTGCCCAGTGCAAAGGATAATAAACGCCCAGTCTCGAGATAGTCGACCATGCCAACAATTGGCCATCAACGCCACATACATCGAGCCCAGCAGAAGCGACAGTCTGCATATCTTCTGCATGGGATGGTGTGTAAAATACAAGATACGACGGGAGTTCCTCAAGAGATTTGAGAAGGAGGAAGAGAAGCAGTAGGGTTCTCAGGTGAACAACCCCGATAAAGAGGAAACGCGAAAAATGAACATGGAATGTGGAATGTGGGACTGTACTAAATTCGGCATCGAGAAATAGTTCCACCGTCCCAAAGAGTATCTCAGGCAGCCACAGAGTCACCTGCGGCGTACATAATTTCCTGAAAACTTCTGCAGATAAAAGAACTTCTCAGCATCGACGAAGAGAGGCCGAATAGTAAGACAACATTGGGTAAGTATGAGAAACAAGAAGCTTCAATGTGCTGCAAGGTATGCAGTAGGCGAGTGCACGTAGAAGAATGAAAGCGTCATAGAAACCAGGGATTAATTGAAGAAAAGGTCAAGGGGAGGAGACAGACCTCGTTGTCGCCCGCCGTATCCTTCAACAGCTTCAGCGTTACCGCCAGCTGTGGGCTCTCACTACCCTCTTCGTCACCCTGGTTGCTGTCCACGTATTCCTGTTTATTGTGATGTCAACGCCGTGTTCACATCGGTGGATATGTCTTTTCCGGGCAGGATTCGTCTCCAGCGGTCAGCCCGGAGAATAGAGCAGACGGAGCGAGAGCAAGGGCGACGAGCTGACGACAAGCCAACGACAAGAGCAGTGGCGACTGGCCCGATTTTGACGATGTGGCACGTCGGCTCCGGAGAAATACGGGCGGAGTTGCACAAGCGTCTTTCAGTTTTCATTCGTTTTTTGTTCCTCCACTACTACATGGCCGTGCTCACCAGCTCTGAACTTCTGACGCTTAACCCTCACTGATTACATGGAACTCACTGGAAGCATCACCGTCATCTATACCAGACGACGCACACACACTCTACTCAGAGGATTATATCGCGCCTGGCCATGATTCATGAATACGAACTGTCTGCGAGAAGCGACGGCTGTGTATGGTGACGGTCCAGGGGCGCCTTTACAGATGGACGAATCCATCGTGTTGAACTTATAGTACATCATCCCTCCTCTCTTCGGTCACGTATTTGCTCTGCGTTGTTTCCGCTCGAACATCCAAAACTTGGCAACCATAACGTCCGGGGGTTCTGGTGGCGTTAGTTGCACAACTATATTCATCTCTTGAGGGCTGATCTATTTTAACTTGGTTTATGTCTATTGTTTTCTACCGCAGTGCAAGAGATTCTAGGGAATCTACAGCACATCTTGAGCCATCTGAACCGACAAGAGGAAGTAAAATGCGAACGAGTGCCACGTCGGGATGTCTTGATGCTCAGTCTGCGGCTTGGCACTCGGATATACATCGGATGTTGGGGATAATGTGCCTCGTACTGCGTCTTGGGTGATGATCTGGTCCAATTCCTGCCCATGGGCGTACCACGAGCTCTACATGTTATCGGTCCGTTCATAACGAAGCAACGTATATTAGTCCAATTCGTAGACATTATCAACGATTTCACCGGTTGAGGAAGTTCTATGCCGATGAGGTCTTGACTTCGTGCTGGGCGTTCGTGGAACATTCAGGATTCCCGCTCTAAGCCCACGTCGAATTTTGTTACTGTCTGCTGATCAATTCTATTTTCAGTGCCGTGGGTGACTTAAGGAGGGAAGGTTTTGTATATATAACGCCCCAGCAGTGAAGTAGTTGCGCTTTGTTCATTGCGACTTGTCCTTGGGCGGCTATAATGGGGTCATCCAGATTTGGACGACTCACTTTCCTCTTCATATATCTCGTGGATATATCAGTCGAGCAGTCGAGCACACAGTGGAATGCACTCAATGCTACTGTTCAAGGCAGGCTGATTCGTGGCGTCCCGTTCGCCCGGCCTTGCTTCCAGCTCACCAACCAGACCAGCGGTACTTTTGATGCGGACAAGTGCTCCATCGTAATTCAAGACTATCTCAATGAGTGTATTTTGTTACTTTTCATCCATTGAATTATCTACGTGTTCTAATATCGGTTTCCTCTCAAAGCCGTCCGCGTAGACACTTTCTCCGCGTATATGAACGTCAGTCCAATTCCACTCCTTAACCACTTGACCCCACAATGACAACTTCATGCTGACTACGAAGACACAATGGGAGACGTGTCAAACAAGGATGAGCCAATGTCTCCTCGATGCCTCGATTCCCAGCAACCCAGATGCATTCGACATTCCACACGTCTGCAGTCAGGGTAGCATTCCGGAGTATGGGGTGCGCAATTTATTTTTGGCCTTGCACTACGACATACATTTATCAACCTGCTCGCAAATGGGTTAGATCGATGTACGGACAGCTGAGAACGTACTTGCCGGCTATAACTTCTCAAAGGCGCACTCTATGCCCCTCGTTATCAAGAACACCGGGGTAAGTACGGTAGATCTGCTCCAATCGTAGGATGTGCACTAAATTCAAACGAATAGCACGATTACAAGGGTCGGAGTAGCGCGCCCAACTCTCTTGCACTTTGGGTACGTGGATATTTCTGTCAACGGTGGCTTCCCTACTTCATATTACGCAACACTACGTCTCAACAGGTGCACAATCTTCAATCGGTTAGCCATCCTACCGAAACTGCCGAGGAACGCTCCCATCGAACACCGTATTTAGATATCCCTCAACAAATCTTTTGTGCCCAATGGATGTAACTCCACGGAGGAGGCTGAGGCAGTCACGTTCGGGGTCAGTCTGATTGTTTTTTTTTTACTTTATCCCGCTTTGTTTCCAACCCTGACGCTCGCATACATTCAAAGGCTGGAGTGTTGGCTTCTACTGCCGTCGATTTTGCGGAAGCCAACAACATCACTATCCCGACCGGCGCTGATCCTACCGTAGGAGTAGCAGGCGGATATCTACAAGTGAGTAAACCCAGAGACTTATGCCATGAAGCTTAAGATACTGAATAGAACGGCTTAGGGAGGAGGTCACAGGTCGGTGCATTGGAGAATTGGCACATGCAAAGATGCTGACCTACCCGCTTCAGTGCACTATCTAATACGCTAGGGTTGGCCGTCGATAGAGTGGTCTGTTTCTCATACTTCATTTGGGTTCGACACTGAATGGCTTTGATTCGAACATAGCTCCAGTTTGAGGTCGTCACGCCCTCAGGACTACATGTTCTCGCAAACAAGTGCCAGCACGCCGATCTCTTCTTTGCTTTGCGCGGTGGAGGGGGTGGGACTTTTGGAACAGTTCTATCTGTTACTACGTTAGCGCTTCCTCAGATGCACGTTAACGCGTAAGTCCTCGGATTCAGCTCTGTGCTCCCTGCGGGGGGTGACTCACAGTTTCACGCAGAGTCCAGGTCTCTTTTGACCCTGTGCGTGAGAATCAGAAAAGGTTTGTGGAGTTCATAGTAAAGCATACAGTGCAATTTGCGCAAGATGGTGCGCGTGTAATTCTTCGCTTATGTTATACTCCTACTTCGCTGATTTGGGGCTCTGGGACTTCACAGGATGGGGTGGATATATTGCGGTAAAGAACATCTGGCTGCCTCTTCATGTATCTACGCTGACATGCCTGTTTATATAGCCGATCACCGGTAGTATCATACTCGCCAACAGCGTGCTAAATAGTAGCGAAGCTCTGGACTCCATTGATTCCCTTCGGTCGTTCATCGTAGAAAAGCTGAATGGCAACTTCACTTTCGTAGTGGAGCCAAGCTACAAGTCCTTTCTCGATAAATTCGAACCGGCTCAGGTAAGTCGAGCATCTTTCTTTCATGACGTAGGCATTCTTTGACCGACGCAAATGGATTGGTACCAGCCTGTTGGAACCGAGTTCACGCTTTCATCGCGTCTCATTCCATTGACCAACTTTCAGTCGGACGCGAGCCGCGAAGAGCTCGCGTCCGTCATCAATGGAATGTTGGACACTGTTCCATTCATGTACCTTGCTGCAACGACACCCTTTTTATACGGGGACAATCCTGGAACCAGTGTAACATCTGCATGGAGGACATCCTTGTGGCATGTATGTGCCGACATCCTTAATTATTACTTACTCAAAAAGACCACAAGCTGACTTCGCCCGTAGTTTGTCATCGCCGCTGAGTGGAACTTCAACAGTACGGTGGCCGATGTGTCAGCTACATACAAGTCACTATCGGACGCCGTTCGTCCTCTTCGAGAGATCACAGTCGGATCCGGTGCGTACCCGGTATGTCCTGTCAATTGTCGTCTTAGTAAAGCAACCGACTGATTTCAATAGAACGAGGCGGACCTATACGAGCCTGACTTTCAGGGTAAGTCTACAACATACGTGCTCAAGCCGCTCTAGTTCTGCTGACATTCACTGCAGTGTCATTCTGGGGAAGCAACTACGAAGAGTTATTGGCAATAAAGAAGAAGTAGTGGGTGCTATCGTTTCTTCGTCGGGTATGCGTATCTCAAACTGAACTCGATGTGTACAGCGACCCAGATCATCTTTTAGACTGCTGGCAGTGTGGTACGTCTACCTCGACTATGTTTCAGGATACAACTGATTCGACTACTGGCTAGTCGGTTGGGCCAAGGCCTCGAGCCCTATATTCGACTGCTATCTCCCACTGTGATATGTGGCAAGGTCACTTATGAGGGCGATAGAAACTCTTGGTTCGCGTGGGAAGAGGTTGCAGATCACCGTCAAGCGATGTCGGTAGCCTCTAGTAGACGACGAACATTCTTCACTGCGTGCAACAGTGACCGTAATTAAAATTAAGCCAAGGATGATGATCGCGAGCAGAGCTCGATGAACGCAACGTAGGGCGAGGTTTGTAGATGGTAAGCTTTGTCCGAAGTGACCCGAACGGTTAGAATCGCTGTGGTTCCATCTAGTCCTGATGTTAGCGGATGCAACGGCTCATCCGTTTCATTGATGGAAGTGTGCACAGGCCCGAACAGATGTAATATACATGACTTACGAGGAGGCGTCAATTGTGCATCCCTCGGGGATATGAGGTGGCGTACTGGGGACGCATGAAACAGCCTTTGCGCCTTTTGGTCGCGTTTTACATGAAAAAAGGAAGAAATTTGAAGGGTTAATGATATAGTGGTGGCAAGATGCAAGTCGCGGAGGAAGAAAATCTTGTTGTTGGATCAGGCTCAGACAAACTCCGACATAACTGAACGTTCATCGCCGTCGCGCCACGACCACGCGGAAACACTCGAGTGGTCACTTCTACGGTCTTATTTGATGCATTTAAATTGCTTGAAAACGCCACATACAACGCGCCACTAGCTAGCAAAAGATATAAGTAGCATTACAATTGGGAGAAAAGTGGGGCACAGTCTCGCAGATGCGCAGGCGGTACTTGAAGTCTTGGGCGGTACGCAAGGAGGATAGGCTAGAGAATGTGTTGGATGTCAGATATTCGACTAGAGATGAGAGAAAATAGAGGGCTCTGGCGTTATTGACGTAAAAGTGAAGCAAAAGGATCTTTCGAACTTGAAGAGGTTGAAAGTTCTACATAGGAATCGCAGGCAGTACCTGCGTTGTGAGAATTTCACACCGGAAAAGTCCGGTAAATCGCGTGCGCCGTTCATTTTCTTTTCTTTTCTCAGTCTCTTTGTTGTGCTCTCGCAACCTTGCTCATCCTTCCATGTCATCCCATGTCATCCTACCACAGTCACCTTTCGGCGTAGCAGAGAGCGCCCTGTGAAGCACTGCGAGCCGCTTGTGCTGGGCACCCTCGATCGTATTCCATTACGAAACACCGTCTAGTAGATCTGGCATTATCGTGCTCAAGTTCGGCCGCGGGCTCGTAGGAAGTATTCGTACACCTCTTCGTTGTCGAGAGCTAAATCAACTAATTTTCACTCACTCCAAGTTCGGGGTGAATTGCTATGATCACGTTCGTCCACTGGACTTACAGGAAATATACCGTCACTCTAGTGCGACTGCGATCCGAGGAATTGGAAGGCTTGTCTAGACCGAGGTTATTCTGGGCTCCTCCATTTTACCGTTACGATCAACTTCTAAATGAACTCCTACCTTCCGTCTCGTCTTCAACGTCTTCCTACGCCTCGTCTTCCTCTCTGTCTACTCCTCTCTCGTCTCTGCCCACCTCTATCCCCTCTCCTTTGCATCCTGTCTGTCGCTCTCTTTATCTTTCCCTCTCTTTCTCTGTCCTAGCGGCCAATGCCGTCTCAGACCGTCCCTCCAGTTCTACTGGAGCCGACTTTCACGGGTATGAACGCCGATGCCCCAGGATCGAAGTCCGACAATGACCAACGTGAAACAAAAGTATCACTGGAATCACTGCCTCTTCACGATTACCCGCATCCCTCGGGGAGGGAGCTTGACGTGGCTGGTCAGGACGTACGCACACTCTTTTCAACTATTTTCTGTGCCTTCGTTTCTGTCCAGCTCAATTTATACAATACCTGTCTAGTCTCCAGCATTCGCGACTCTCACCACCGCTCTCCAATCTTCCACACTTGAGAACTCACGCCATTCGTTACCTCTCTCACCATCGCGGCGACCCATGCACGCACACGCACGAAACTCCACTCCACTCCCTCACCACGTCCCTTCCATCGCCCTCACATCCGTATCATCCGTCTCCGCTCCCGGAACGGTCACTTCAACAACATTCGACATTCCCGGCACGAGTTATATCGACCGTAATGAACGAGCCGGCTTACCTGGCCGAAGCGCTGAGCAGGAATCCACGAGACGTGTCACCTCGTTTCTGAGTACTAACTCAAAGACTCAAAACGTATTTCGAGGATTGAAGAATAGACCTTCAGGTGCAAGGGAGAGGAACCCGACGTCGATGCAGCCTATCTCAGAGCTCGGAGAGGAGGTCAAGAAGGAGTCTAAGCGGGAATCAAAGGCAACGACCGTCCGAGGAGGAGGAATGCTTATGGAGCCCGAGCCGGTACTTTTCGAGGAGATGAAAGCGCCTACGGGTGGGGGACAGGCCGGGATGTTGTCTATGCTACTACAGTACTATGATTCGAGGAGGGAAGATGGTTTGCCGATGGACAGCCATGGCCATCGTGAGTATCTTGTCTACTTTCTCAGCGAACATCTAGTATTGATTATACTGATATAATATATTTCCTTCGGTTTCGATACTTACTTTCGGGTAGATGCTGCCCTACTTTCTGGTCTCGACTGGAGCCACGAGGACTCAGACGAGTCTGAACCGCCGACACGGGTTGGCTCTCCGGATATCGAAAAGGCATCATGGATCGATGATCAGGACGAGAGCGTTAAGGCTGCGCGGAGGGAGGAGCGCAGGCGAAAACGCGACACTGCTGCAGTCTTTGTATGTCGTTTGTGCCATATTCTCGATCATATCCCGTATTCTTTCGAAGCCCTCGTCTGACGCGACAGTTGTCTCTGCTTACAGATTAAACACCACGTCGCGGAGATTGTACAACGGCAAGAGTTCATCCTTAAACTAGCCCGCGCGCTCATGATGTTCGGGGGCCCCTCCCACCGCCTTCAAGCGCAGATACAAGCCACGGCACGCGTACTCGAACTATCAATCTCCTGCTTGTACCTCCCCGACGTCTTCCTGGTCTCGTTCGACGATCCCGGCACCGGCACCTCGTTCCTCAAACTCATTCGCCAAACCTCCGAGCTCGATATCGGGAAACTGCAGGAGACGAACACGGTTTACTGGCAGGCCACGCACGATGAGATTTCAGTGAGCGAGGCGAGCAAGGAGCTGGACAGGTTGATGCTGGCAAAATCTATTTATGGAATGCCGGCGATAATCTTCTTTGGGGGGATGGCGAGTGCGAGTATCTGCAGCCTGGGGTTCAGCGGAAGTTTGGTCGATAGCCTGATGTCTTTCCCGCTGGGGGCGTTTGTGGTATTTGTCCAGCTTATGGCTGCGAAGAACGAGCTGTATTCAAACGTGTTCGAGTACGTTCAATTTTTTCTCTCTCTGGCTCTTCTTCCGTATCTGAACTTCCTACTCACCACGAGCACGTTCTGGCTGTTAGACTCACCATGACAACGTTGATGAGCTTTCTTTGTGGGGCTCTATCTGCATCCAGGGTATTCTGCTACACGGCCATCGTTTCCAGCTCTATCGTCCTCATCCTACCCGTAAGTATCTCTACGTTTCCCACACCAACTTCGCTCTTCTTTCGTCATGCATATTGGATACTCATTAAAACTAGGGCTTCATCGTTCTCATCGGCTCCCTCGAGCTCGCCTCTCGGCAAATCGTCGCTGGCGCCGTCCGTGTGGGGTTCGCCATCATATTCTCTCTATTCTTTGGTTTCGGTCTTGCTCTCGGTGCCCAAATTTACCAACGCTCGACACACACGAACATAGTTGGTATTGAAGACTATACTTGCGTTCAGAGCCACCGCAAGGACCTGTGGTATCGGAAGACACCGTCGCCACATTGGGGTGCGTCCTCCGTTCGTTTCTGGTATGGAAATTAACGCTAATGTACGACCAGCTTTCTTGACCGTTCCAATGTTCTCTGTGTTTCTGAGCCTGAGGTGCATGGCTCCGTGGAATCGGAAAGAAATCGTAAGTACTCTCGTCAACACGACATATGTATGTGGCTCAAGTCGTACTCGCGTCGTAGATTCCTCTCGTCCTCATCTCCTGCATAGGATGGGCCACGAATCATTTCATGTCGCGTGTGTTCGTGAACCAGTTGGATGTTAGCGCAGCTGTGGGGTACGTGTCTGTTCCGCTTTATTTCACCATCAACGACGTCGGTGCATTTGGATTAATCCTCGTAACACCCCAGCGGCTTCGCAGTCGGGTTCATATCAAACCTGTACGGCAAGATGTTCAAGGGAAATGCTTTTGTTGTCATGGTCTGTATATTTGCTGCCTGTATGCATAGGCATCCTCGTCAACGCTGAATTGCATCACATTTACCCAGATCACCGGCATTCTGTTCCAACTCCCCTCCGGTCTATCCAACAACGGTCTCCTGCACTTCGCCTCCGAAGCATCACAAGGTTACTCTGAATCCTACCTTTCCGGGTTCCAAGTTGCGTTGCAGCTCATCTCGGTGGCAATCGGATTGACGGTTGGGTTAAGTATTTCGCTCGTCATTGTGAACCCTATTCTAAGCCGGAGGAGGAAGAGCGGCGTTTTCAGCCTTTGAGTAAGGTATTGATCGTCATGATTCTCTCTCCATGGTCAACGCCCGCCTTCTCCGTCTGGTGTCTTGGTCTTATTTACCGTCGTTACAGTCTTCTCTCCCTGTTCATATCCTTCACTCTCATCGCGATATCATGGTCCCTAGCACCTGGACCTCTCGCCAAGTTCCTCTACGCTCTCATTCTTTGTTCTCCATTGCATCATGCGCCCTCTGAATATCCTCCACCACAATCATATATTATTTTTTCCGTTCTTGTATCTATATGATCCCTCCTCACGACATACCACCATTCTAGAGCTTTAGACTTCATCGCATCGTTACTTATATCATCACCCTCACGACATACGATCATCCTAGAACATTAGACTTCATCGCACTGTAACATACTCAGGACTTGGACCGAACCGCTCGCGCCTTGGCCGCCTCGTACTATCGTATCCATTTCTTCGGATATCATTCTTAGGTCCTTACTTCGTCGCCTCGAGCCGTCTTTTCCTCCTTACGCTACCCTCCGACTATTCCTTGGCCCATCTATCGTAGCATCCTGCCCCCTGGACTTGATCATCTGGACAGACTTTCACGCTCTTTGTTTCGCGTCTGAACCACCTCCATTCTTTTTCGTACGTTATTCAGACATGGTATTTACAAAACAGGATACTATCAACCAACGACGAAGTTCCTGTACAGAATGTCTAATGTCTCGTTTGAGCTCACCACACTCTAAGTCGACGGCGAGATGATTCATGCCGAACACGATAGGAAAAGGGTCTATCGGACTTGCTACCTCGATCATCCCCATATCCTGGTATATACCGGAGGCCCGTCCAGAGACAAGCCCAGTGACCACGTTCTCAAGTCAGAATGTGGTGATGCTTAGTCGATCCCAAGTCGAAGAAGGCACGAATCTGTACGGGGCAACTCGAAATAATCGTCGTCGGCGAGTAGGAGACTTGGAGAGCATCCTAAACTGACACCTCAAAGTGAACCACATGGCGGCAGAGGTGTCCTTCTGTATCACGCATCCCCATATACTCAAGCTCCAAGAACTATGAGACATCCCCGAGGAAGACGAACGAGTAAACAACCAAGTGATCAAGTACCTCAAGATCCTAACGATTCACTCGATAATCTCAACACACAAGCTAAAGGCTGTGATGCGTTCCAAAATTCCCACAATGATTGTCGTTAAAAAGTATACATATGTCTACAACCGTCTCCGAAACCCCAAGGCCCAAAGATCGAGTCCACATTTCTACTGCTTTAGCAGATTTCGTCTGAAGGCCCACAACCAAGAACGTTCCTATGAAAGACATACAGTGTAGGCCCACTCCTTGATCCGACCCCGGTCCTTGATCTGCTGCAAATCTGCTGCCTGCAGCTCCCTCAACTTAAGAATTGACCCTGAACAATACGGAGGTAGGACACTGAAGGGTATATAAAGCTCACAAACAAGCCTGCATCAATATTCTTAGGGGGGATCGTATGGTGCGGGGTCGGATCAAGGACCCACTTTTTGTGGCACTCAGTGCCACACCACAGTTGGGTCTGCCGAAAAGGCATATTCACCCTTGGTACGATGTAAATTTAATGTTGAACAGCCTAAGGGGTGTATTCAATACTGAAGTAAACAGATTGAGGAAATATGTGAAGGGGAGGAAGAAAATGAATTATTTCGAAGTGGTGGATCAAGGAGTGGGCCTACACTGTACAGTCAGAATTCAGTCTCCAGAAGTACCACACACAAGTCGACATACCTCGCTTAAGCAGTGTAGGTGACCGTGACCGACGAAGAGCCCGCCGAAGCGCTCGTCAATACCTCTCCGTTCTGCTCGAGATCAATGATGGTCGCTCCGGCGGGGGTAGTCGTCCCCGAAGACGTGGTCGCGTGCGCGTTGGTGAAAGTGACGGTGCCGAAGTCAGCGAAGGGGACCAAGGAGGAACCCTCCTCGAAATCCTCGACGATCCACTCCGCGTTCTCCTGGCAGAGGTGAGCGGATGAAGTGAGAGCCTTGGAGACGGTCTGGCCACGGCTGACGTTGGTGATGGTCGCGGTACCGGAGGTGGTGGAAGAAGCGGCGACGGTGACGGTGACAGTGTCGCCAGCCTCGATGGTGATGCCAGTGAAGTCGGTGGCAAAGGCGGGGAAATACTCGAACCACGCTATGTAGAATAGCGATAGCACTGAGACGAAGAAACAAGTGAAGGAGTGTTTTTAGAAGAGACACACCATCGTAGGAGACACGACCACCAGAAACGGTGAAGTCGAGACCAGTCTGCAAGATAGCAGTTCCGCAAGTATCACCGTCGATACCGACCCAGGCAGAGGCGGCAAAAGTGCCAGAGCCTCCACCGGAGGGAACACGAGGAGTGGGGACGACGAAGGTTCCGGTCACACCCTTGAAGGTGTTCTACGACCAACGTCAAAACGAAAACGGATATCAGCAAGATGAATCGAGAGCAATTACAGCGAGGTTACTTACAGCACCCTCAACCAAAACGGCGCCGGCCCAGTTAGAGCTGAACTGGGGGTGGGTGACGTTCGAGCTGGCGGCAGCGAGAGCAGCAGGGCCTTCGGAAGCCACCATAGGCGTGGACTGACGAGTTCCAGAGCGACGCTCAGCGATACGACGAGCGAGACCGCTGTTGGCATTGCGGGGAGCTGCGAGTGCGGCGGTGGCGAGGAGAGCCTGGACGAGGAGAGTGGCGGCGAAGACCATGTTGGCTGGATGAGCAGACGAGAGTAGCGAAGAAGCTTTGACTCGAGGGGGCTATGAGGATCTTTGGGAACCTTGAGCTGAAGAAGATCGTCGATGGATTGAGGCGTATTTGTACTCTTTCATTCAGGCAACATATCGGTGCTCTGAAGGATGGAACACTCGCGAATTGCATGTTCCGGACGAAAGCATGGTGATAAGTGAGGGCTTCTGTGGATGACAAGATGAGCGTCAGCATGGCACTTCTGACGGGATTGGCGAAGGAGAAGAGGGCTGGAACGCAAGGATGTTGGAGTGAATTCCTAAATTAGCCCCTTCCTTCAAGTCGACGACTGGATAGCGCTCCTCGACGTAGTGTTCTGGGATGGTGGATTCTTGCTCATGCCACCCCTTGCTGTGACGCCACATGTTGTCCTGCTGACGGCCCGAAATAAAGAGCGCAAACAGTGAGAGAATATAGGCAAAAATAGTGTGGGGCACAAGCCCCGGAGAATTATTGTCGTACGCCAAGGCGAACACTTGGGAAATGAGTCCAATAATAACAACACCCACGAGGGAATTGAACGAAAGGCTCTGGCTCGCGAGGCAGAATACACTTCATTCATGAAGTCTGAGTACACGGTCGCCCGATCATAAGTCGTGGGTGCAATCCCACCGATACGATCAGATGGAGGAGTGTGAGCACCGGACTCAACGGGTACAGAGAGGGCTATAAAGGGCGCGATTGGCACTCGTTGATCCGAATTAACTTGTGAACAAAGATAAGGACTCACAAGACCACCGACAGTCCGTCAAAGTTGGACGAAGACAAGCACGACATCGCACCGAACGCGTATGTTGTATGCTCAGATAGTTGAGGAACAAGGCCTAGGTCTTTCACGTTGTGATGCTCGCAGATGTCTCAAAGGATGCAATTCTTTTTCGACTGCAACGATCTGCGAGGGTGAAGAATGGAGCTGACTTCGGCATTCCGAAAGATCTAAAGCTATCAGAGTTGGAGTACACCCCAAGGGAGACCTGCCCCAGCCATTCGTATCCCAATTGACGCTAAAGAACCTCCCGATGTTGAGTATGTACAAGTCACGAGGATACCACGAAACCTGTACGTGAGAAGGAACCAACTTACCCTCACATCGGAACCACCGGAATGTCCTAGAACGACGAAGGAGAGGATATGGCCTGTGAACCGTTTTCGTCAGTTCCAGAACGGAAATAACGTAAGCTCGTTTTACCTTAGAATAGACTATATAGTCCTTTGCGGATATCGCCCCACACTCCAAGGAGAACAGGCTCGTCGTTCGTCCCGAACTCTACCCCAAGCCGCGGTTGAGAACAACTCTATGAGGAAGGCTGTATTAGTATAGCCTTTAGCTGAAGATGAGCGTCATAGGATATCTATACGTGTAGAGCCATCGACTGAGCTCAGATGCACCCGTGACGAAAACCACATAGGACAGTCCGAAACCGAGCAGCATCCACCTGCAACACGAACCCATTCATCCAACAATGAGACGTCTCTTTGACGGTGCACGCAGAGCACGACTATCGCGGATACCCTGATGTCTCGTTCGCCCGAATCCAACGCTGCGAATGCCAGACTTACCACTTGCCACCGGATCGGAACCACGAGCATATCCTGAAACGATGAGACGAGGACTCTCATCAGCTCAAGAACAATATTCTGGGAATAGCGAGATAGACTCACCTCAGAACAGAGTATCAGAATAAACTCACTACATAGCTCGGTTCAGAATAGACCCACCTTCCCTCGTTCGGCCATGCAATAACCAGAATATCTCATCACAGAGCCGGCTCCATCCAGTGTCTTGAAGCCGACGTTGTTCAATCCATCGAGTAACGACCGAAACACTATGATTCTCACTATATCACTATAACATCGACTGTCCATCCAAAGAAGAAACGCGCATGACTCTATGCCATACAAATGCGAACGGGTAACGCAAGAAAAGAAACATCGATGAGGAGGAGGGTTGGAGGGTAGGAGGGTCGGAGGAGTGGCGGTATGTAATAAGAACAACGTCCGAGACGAGACCGAACCGAGAGGGGGGAGGGTAACCGGTTGAGAGCGATGATAACGGTCATATGTAGTGATCAAGCCCTTGAGCAGGGCGTATATGGGTAACTATAGCTGCGGACGAGTGGGGACGACGCGACGAAGGAGAGGGTGGCGAGGGTAACAGCTAATTGATGGAGGGTGGGTGGCGGTGGCGGGTGGATGTGATGGATGACAGATGGCGGAGGGAATAAATAGTGCTACGGCGAAGATAAATCTCAAATCTCAAATCGAAAGTGTAATGTCCAAAAAGAACAATCGAACGTAATAAAAAGGGTGAAATATCGTGATTGCAGGTTGAAGGGTTGCAAAAATGAAGAAAGTGGCATTGAACAACGGGGCGCGACGAAAGAGAAAAGTGTGCGGGTTTTGACTGCGCGAACGGAATGGATTGAGGGTTGAGGGGGTACAAAACAGAAGAAAAGATGACATGAAGCGAGAGCGAGCGAGGGGTAATAACACAGACACAGACATCGGCGATGTAACGAGCTAGGGCCGACGAACGAAACGATCGGGACAAAACCAAGAATATACGGGACGAAAACGAGCGCGGAAAAGGAAATAAGTCCGAGTGGCCGGGCGTGGATATAGAGTAAGGAACGAGAGTACAAGAAAGAAGGGAATGATACGATGAGTGAGTGGGTGAGTTGTCAGTGAGCCAGCGGGGTGCTTGCTGCGCGATGCGGATGCGAATGCGAATGCGGCGTGGGTTCGGTGTTGGGTTGGTGGCGAGGGATGATAGGCCGAACGAGAGGTGGGGGGATCCCATGATACGAAGTTGACTAACAGCTCCCGTAGTACTACAAAAACACCAAGAAAAATCAGCATCAAACAAAAATCAACCAAGCATAGGTAGATCACTCGGACTCACAGCCTGATTCCTCGGGAAAGTGGCATTATACCCACTCCCGTCGTCGGCCGTCGTCCAGTGCTTCAACTGCGGGTCTACAATCGCAGTAGAATCGTCAACACCACCCTCATCTACGACCACCACGAAAGAAGCGAAAAAGCAAGGACACGCACTATTATAAGCGTCCGAATGCTTCGCGATATAATCCGCCGTGGGATAATCCTTCGGATCACACCCCACGTTCTGCGAGTCCGTACGCTGGTACACGCGGATATAGTCGATGAGCATCGTCGCCGGGAACTCCATCGTGCTCAGGTCGACAGTTTGCCAGTTCGCTATTGGACGTCAACACAGAACGAGAACGAGATGAGCACGATTACGATTACGACGAATGGGGTGAAGAACAGCGGGGAGAACGTACTTGAGATTCCAAGATTCATAATGAGAGCCTATCGACCACGAAATCAAAATCAGCACATCCCCTCCCACTGAATGAACAGAAAAAATGAAAACGCACCATTGGCTCCTCCGGAATCAACCGATCCCCAACCCCACTCCCCCCGTCGCCCTGATCAGCCGTAACAGCAGCCGCGCTCATCCTCGCCGTCTTTGCCCCGTTCGCCATCCAGGTGATGAACCCTTCGTCGCGCTGGGACGGGTTCGCCCAGTATTCGAATCCTGGATAAGGTCGCCGAGTTGTGGTGCAAGCGAAAGAAACATTGACAAGGGTAAGTCAGTGATTGTTGTAAGCAAACGAGAAAAAAAAGAATACATACCGAAAGTAGTGAACTGCTGTCCCGAGCCTTGGAACATATCGGACGGCGTAAGCGTAAGCGCAGAAACCGCCTGCTGAATCGCCGAGCCCCTGTTCCACACCCACGCAATTAACACATCAGCACCACACCCCATTCCACATCCCACAATGCCACAATGCACAAAAAACCGAACAACTCACTTATAAGTATTCGGCCAACTAATCGTCTCATCGAAAATCTCAAACTGATCCGTCGTCGCGTTATTATACAGATAATCATGCGTGAACGGCGCAAACTGCGCGCTCTGGCTCACGACCTGGCCCGTCTGCGTGTTCAGCTTATTGTGCTCGGCTTCGAGGACGTCGATCTCGGGTGCGCCGCGGCCGCGGAAGGTGTTGGTGGAGGAGGAGAAGGGGCCGGGGTGGTCTTCGTTTGGGCAGGTGCAGGAGCTGTGGGGAGGGAGGAGGGAGGGAGGGTTAGTGAGGTGTTGGGAGGCGATAGATCGTGAGGTAAGGCTAAACGGTGGAGAGATCTGTTACGAGTCGAGCGCTGGGTCTGAGTACGACCCCTGCGGGAGGATAAGCTTTTATCGAGAGAACAACACGTATATCCATCAGGACGATCACGAACCACCGTCCTGATCTCTTCGAACGCATATATGCGTCCATTGCGTATCTCGGCTCTCATCTCCGCGTACACCCCTTCCAGGATATCATACTCTCTTCCCTATCAATGCATACGTTTTTTCCGTCCAACGCAACACCTTCCCTCACTCATACCCAAACGCCCAATCCTCACCCCCACCGAAAAACAAAAGACTCATCGACGAAGAAAAAAACGAAGCAAAAAGAAACCCCACCTCAACCTCTGCCCCGGCAACCAACTCAAATGATGATCCCACTTCGTGCTGCTCGCCGTCGTCTCCAACGTCCCGGCTGGGCCTGACCCATCTGCTGTTGTTTGATTGGGGAAGGTGCCGAGGTCGCAGGAGTCGTAGCTGTTTGGTGAGGAGGGAGGGTGGAATGGGATATATTAGTCAAGAAGGAAAGGGTGAGAGATATAAAACGTACGAATAAGGCCATAGGCCGTCTGTCGTCGCTCCGTAGCCGGGTCGTCCGAGATTGCCCATTGTCCATATGCCGGGCCACTATATCATACATCCAATTAATCGTCGATGAAGATATGAAGAACAAGAGTGGAAAGACTCACGTATCCCGTCGTCTCCTGATTCGGACCGGGTAGCGTGATACTAACCTCGACATACCCACTCGTAAAGCAGAACTATGGACCCGTCGTCAGAACACAACTAAACCAACAGTCTCAACACGCACCTTATTCCAACTCTGCAACATCCCACTCCTATACGGCAACCCCTCCGTCCCATCCCACGCCTTCCCGTCATCCTCACTCCCCACGACCTCCCCCACCTGCACCTCCTCCATCGTAATCACCAGACTCCCATTCGCCGTCGTCACCTGTCTCGGATCATACCACTCCGTGTCGTTAGTGGCCCAATACCAGAGATCGACGGCCTCCCAGAAGGGGTCGTCGCCGGGGTAGAAGGTGCGTCCGGGGGTGTTGAATTCGTCGGAGAAGACGAGGGTGTAGGGTTCGTTGTCGAATCCGGTGCGGGTGAGGGCGGAGGAGGGGGTGTCGGGGTCGATGAGGGTTGGGACGGAGAATCTGTGGGGGTGGGCGTGTTCCCCGTAAGAACCAAAACGCATACAACGAAAGAAAAGAAAAGAGAAAGGGAAGAAAATACGCACTGGCTAATATCCTCCTCCCCGCCCACCACACCCCCCGTATTACTCCCACTCTCCGCAATCAACAAATTCCTCGCATTATCCCTAACGAACGTAATAACCGGATACGCAATGAACAGCGCCAACAGCGCCATCACCAACAACACCAGCACGCCCACATTCAACACCCCCCGCGCCGTGATCCACCGCCGCTCATAACGATCCTTTTCACCGACGGCATACTCGTGCATCGGGTCGAGCCCGCCGTTCTCCTCGTCGTCTGCGACTTCTTTCGTGTCGAGCGGGTCGTAGGCGTAGGGTACGAGGCCGCGTGCACGGACGGAGGTGGTCCCGCCGAGGACGGCGTTGGGGTATTTGGAGTCGGAGGAGAGAGACCAGATGGAGTCGCCGGAAGTCGAAACGACGGAATTACGATTCAACATGCTCAGACGGGGAGGTTGTAGCTCTGAGCCTGCCACTCCCAGACCTGCACCAGCCCCGAGAGCGGACTCCTCGTCGGAAGCGAGTCGGTAGAGAATCATGGATCCCCGCGTCTGTTGTGGCGTCTGTGATCCCAAAGCCTGCGACTCCTCCGATGCGATCCTGTCCATATTGAGATACATAGAGCCGCTGCGCGAGCCTGGTCGGGATCTGTTGACGGCGGGGTTGGGACTGGTTGCGCCATGGGGTGCGTTCGGGTTGAGAGGCGAGGAGATGAAGGCGCCGGTGGAGAACGTCCGCGCTGGAGAACGGGGCGAAGCATCGGGCGAGGAGTTGTTCGTCAGAAGGGGTGCATCTTGGCCAGGGGAAAAGGGCGTAGAGGGCGTGCGTGGGGTAGGCGGACTGGGGCTGTCGTTTCGAGGGAAGGGCACCGGGGCTGGCTCATCGGATAACGCAGGCGACGTTGTGCCAGTACTAGTAGAAGTACTCTGGGGATGATGCTCCTGATGCTGAGGAGGCTCGGCGCTGCGACCACCACTGCTGCTTCCCGAGCTTCGAGACGAGCTCTCGAACGACGATGATTCGCGGCGACCTGGACCCGACATTTTCGCTTGTGCTGCTCGTCCTCGACGTCGACCGCGGCTGTCGTCGTCCTTCGCGCTGGCTGGCTAGCTAGCTGGGAAAAAGAGAGAAGGGGAAAGCGAACGACAAGGGTGAGGCCGACACCGTACGGGCTAGCCGCTAGCCACCAAGGGAAAGATAGAAGCGACCACGTGGGAACGGTGGGCACTCGACGCCGTGCGGAGTTAGTAGGCGGCTGCCTGCCGTCGTTTGTCCCGTCGTCATCAACGCCGTCATCGTCGTTCCTCTCCAGTCTCTCGTCGTCGTTCAGAGTAGCGAGAGCGACTCTTCATCTGCGAGACTCTCCGTGCTGCTGCGCTTGGCTTAGGAAACCCGACCTCGTTCTTTCACTTCTTTGCTGCGCTCCGGCCGAAGACGTTTTCTCCAGCGTGTTCAAAAATAGCGCTCGGGCTACATCCAGTTCGGTTTAGCGCATCGTGGCCCATTTTTCTTGTTCGCTTCTCCATCATGGCGAGCATTCGAGCTCGTTCTAGCCAGGACACGAGTAGGCTGACAGAATGCGTGCATGCATCCTGTTGTATGTATGCTGGATGTCGTCTCTGGCGATGGGAATGATCTATGCTGTGTACGGCGTTTTGAATGCCTCGTTCTCTCACCTCTTTTGATCTGTCCATCTTGGTGTATCCGTACGCCCTTGGACTTCTGCGAAAGGTATGGTGAAACCATGTGGTCCCTCTAAAGGATGACACGCCCATTCCAGAGCACCTTGAGCATATGTTCATGTTTTGAATGCGTACACTGCATCTGATTTATGGACGCCCACCTATCTATGCCTCAGATCCATACCTTGTCAGGGTAGACTACGATTCGCTCGTCGTTTTTCTTTCCTCCCTCCAAGCGATGCATATAAACCGCCATCAGTAGTCAGGAGACAGCTCATCTGAATGCATACATCCACCCTTGCCGTTGTTCGTTTTGTTCATGTATGCTGATCACTCTAACGCGTTCATGCACATACAGCACGTCTCTCCAGCGCTCAAATCTAAATGCATATGAACGCATATACCCATTCTTTATTCTTTCCTTGCGTCCCTCCTCCCGCCTAGAGAATGTCCCGCTCTGGTGCCTTCAGCGCCGATAGAGACCGCATACACGCATACATGCATCTCCAGCCTTGTCGCTGGCCACGATTTTAATCCTATGCCCACCGCTCGTCTTTTCGTCGCCCGTCGCCCGTCGCCCGTCTCCTGTGATCCTTGGCTCATGCTAAGGTCGATAGCCATCAGCTTATTGAGAATGTCGAGGACGAATGACTGGGGGATCTCTTCCTCGCGACGTCTGCCGCGATGGAGATCGCATAAACGCATTTCTCTCTAGCTCTAACCGTGATCAGAATCCTACGCCCACCACTCGTCTTTTCGGGGTAATACATCTACGTCCCCATCCAAAGGCGTATGCACGTGGTAATATCCCGTGTACCCTGGACTATGGTTCATTGTCAGGATGATATTCCTGAATCATCATTTCCACGGTGAACCGATGTCGATGACGAACGGCTGGATAAAACCGTCAAACTCGCGATGTACATATCCGTTCCTCTCTCGATTTGCCTGAACCAGGCACAGCGCAACATGGCCAGACGTTTACCTGGGCCCATTGCTTGACTACGTATTGTCGAGAACTTTACACGAGGGCGGTGTCACTACGAGCGAGCCTGTACGCGCCATGACACCATATGCGTTGCCGAGGATCCGGCTTGTCCTCATTCTGTAGCTGGATAGTGCAGCAGTAGTACACCGTAGAGGAAGCTGCATTCTTTCTCTTCATGTGTACGAACGGATAGACGTTGTGCCATGCGTTAGTGATGAAGAGGACTTATGCTGAGAGGCATGTTCTTGTGACACTTCCCATTGCGCCTGTTTCGAGTCTCGGCGAGGACGGTATTGCGAACCTTGCTCCGCCTGGGTGGACTTTCCCCCCTTTTGTTCCTGTCATCTTTGTGATTCAATTCTTCACTATCTCGTTGAACAACGATAGCTACTACAACCAAGTCGAACCCAATTCACAGGTACGTGTATTCAGCTCCCTGTCCGTGCTTGAATTTGGATTTAGACTGATACGTGTTTGGATGGACAGTGGTCGGCGTCGTCCTCAACTCGTCCTTTGTTGGGTTGCGGTGTTGTTATTCCTCGTGAGTAACCCTACTGTGTGCTCGTGTCTCTTTCACCTGAAGAGAGCCAGAGTAAGCTCGCGCTCGCGAGCATTGTGGTATTTCTCGCCTTTTCGATATCACGTTTCCTATCATCTCCACGCTCATCCACGACGTACAGGATCGGAATGGAGGAAGGGTTGTGATGGAGTTTTTGAGGGACTCGAATTAGAGGCACCGGCCTGAGGATCTGGCTCTGAGGTTTTAGGGTCAGGGAGGGCGAAGACGTGGGCCCAAAGATGATGTTCTAACTTTAGATAAATAAATGGTTTTGAGGCTGTGCCGTGTAACTCTTTGCGCCAGAGCACCTCGAAGACTTTGCCCTTCGCCCTCATCATCAACGACTCTCATTCTCGTCTCACTGTGCTATCCCTTTACTTCCTCCATAGAAAGGTCATGGACGAACGAGAGGAGAAGGGTCTTAATCTTCTCGCACTCGGTACGTTCTCACGTGCTTCTGATATCTGCTCGGCGATATTGATGGTTCACGAGTCCAGATGGTGGAGGTATACGCGGATTGTCGACACTCTTCATCCTCAAGAGCATCATGATCTCGATTCAAGACGAAAAAAAACTCCCTACAGAACCTCTCCCTTGCGAAGTCTTCGACCTCATTGGTGGTACGAGTACTGGAGGGTGAGTCTTCGTCGCGCTAGTACGATCGATATTTGGGCGCTTATACTCTCGGCTTTCACCCACAGCCTCATCGCTCTGATGCTGGGCCGTCTTCGTATGTCCGTGGACGACGCTATCCAGGCGTATGCGAAGCTGTCCAAGAAGGTATTCTCGCAAACCAAAAATGGGCTTGCACCGGATGGCAGGTACAAGGCATCGAACTTGGAGGATGCCGTGAAGACCATTGTCAAAGAGTACGGCGACGATAGTATGGCAGGAATTGTGGACTCACGCTCCGGAGACGGTGTCTGCCGAACGTACGTTCCATAGTCTTACATCTCATGCGTGTATGACTATAGCGTCGTTGCTACAGATTCGTATGCACCGTCCTAGCGGACAACATGAAAGCACAGCAGCCCTTGCTCATCCGTACCTATAGAGCCCCTCGCCAACTTCCCATCCCATGCACCATAATCGAGGCCGCACGCGCTACGACCGCAGCTCCTACCTTCTTTAAACGCGCCGTCATTACGGTCGATGAGATCAAACAGACATATATGGATGGCGGTTTAGTGCAGAACAATCCGTGCGACGTTGTTCTTCAAGAGGCAAACCTCATCTTCCCCGATCGCCAAATAGCCGGTATTCTCAGTATTGGGACAGGCCAGCTCCCGATCAATAAAATCGTCGAGCCGAATTTCATCAAACGCCTCATCCCTATCGACTTCGCACAGGCTCTGGCCGAGAACACTAAGTCATACTTCTACCCTCCTACACATGCACTCCTCTTCTTCTCGACGATCCACCCCCTTCGTACCCCCTTCCAATATACTCATGTTACTTTACCACCTGCACGTATACTTAGAGACCATTGTCGATGGAGAGCCATACCTATTTTTCCATATATTCGTATTACGTACAGTTCACATATACCATTCCTTCTGAGACCAATGCTGACTTCACGTCCTCGGAGCGTTGTGACTGCTCTTGGTCGAACATACGCTCATACATTGATGTCTATATGATCTTGATATATCTCGGCAGTCCTGACCAGTGTGCAATATTTGCATCATAAGAGACCATGTTTGAACTAATGTACATCGAATTTTCCCGATGTGCATTGAAAAAACCATGATGAAAAAATGCTCGGGCTCAGAATTAGCGGAGTTCAAGTTCAATATAAGCTCAGTATAAACTCGTCACCCTCAATGTACGATAGTGCATAGGACAATATTTTCTTACCTGAGTAAAAGGTTGTGCGATCGTGAAAAGACCCGTCTAGAAAGTTCTCGACCTCTACAAAGCGCCGTTGCCACATCACTCTTACGGTGCTCTACACCAAGTATCTTCCTTCTCGCCTTTTAGCCTACCCTCGGTCAGCCGCCTCCGCTCTAGCAACAGATACCGTCAACTTCTACCGGGGACTTGCCCAAGCCTTGCCTGTGAGTGACGAGTCATTGCTGGTTCGGAATGTACATTCGCGGACACAAATGAAAGCTCAATGGATATTCAATGTGCACACAATCGAGGAGCTCTTGATACGGATTGATTATTTCTCATGGTAATGATAAACTGTGTTGATTCATATTGGATCAAACATGGTCTAATGAAAGAAGTTGTGATATGTGTAATTACTCCGAACTCCAACCTCTTCACATCTTCAACCCCTTAAGATATGTCTCAAGACTTTGATCAGTGAGAGCTAACCCCTTATATTGTGCCGGCTTCTCGATCGAGGTCTGAATACGACCTCTTTTGAGCTCATACTTGGCCAGACAAATGTCAATGGCACCGCCACAAACGACCAGGCCTGGCACCTTTTTGTCGACCATCCCTGGTTTACACTTCACCCTGTCAAGGTATCCTGACATCTGGACAGCAGCTGAGGACCTCGAGGCTTCATAATTTTTCACTTCGACAACCAGAATAATTGTGTCTGAGTCTGGGCCGTTCGTTTCCTCGTTTTCTTCGTCGTTTAATTCCGACCGAGCATCTAGATCCTCCTTTGTCGCTCTGGTGGGATGATTTACTCCTCGCACCACGATGAAGTCGGGAATCATGAGGTTGGGCTCTTTTCCTGCTTTACGACTAGTAACCTTTCCTCCCATAGAGTCTTCGGACGTGTGTCCAGCGTCAACGTTCGGGTTCGCCTCCTCGCGCAAGGGCGCTTGTGGCTTGATTATAAAGCCTTCGTCCAATGTGAAAATGTCCCTTAGGTAGGCTTCTATGGGGCCATACCATGACGATTCGAGACGTGGCTGATTGTCGGATTCCATCATCCAGTTGATACGCCTCTTCGGTATGAATGGCTTCCCCATGTTGTAAATAAGTGGGACTGGCGGTCGAAGATCATCAGTTATACAAATCAAATCCAACCACCGTTGTAGATAACATACCCGGCACGTGCAATTGGTTTTGTAAAAGAGGTGCAGAATGTGTTGCCGCGTTTGATAATTGCTGAAATAGATATCAGTGTCATCATCTACGACTCTAAGGTGTGTGGATATAGAGAGAAACGCACATCTAATCTTGGGGCAGCACTGGCGTCCACAAACTAAAGCATCCCTGCTTATATATGACAAATTCTGCTCTGTCACCCCCCCGATACTGCATCTGACATCAGCATTACGCCGAATGGACTTACAGAGCAAAAACAATAAGACATAAGTGAGCCGCCAATCTTACGCGGCTCTTGTCCCGTTGATGACCAGGTCGAAGTCGCCACACACAGTGAAAAATCAAGACATGACCTGGAAGAAGGTGAAACTGTATGGCTACCATTTGTCTCGGAGGTATAACTGATCCCCTGTACGTTTCTCAAGGGACGATCCTACCTATCAATTTCGGCAATCATAAAATACGCCCTTGATGTTAACGATCGGCGACTTCATGATGTTCAGAAACCGATCTAGTTTATTCCCAATGTTACCTGAAACTCGTTTTGAATTTCATTTGAAAAAACTCAGAAAGATGCATCGATATTCTATTGTCATACACTCAGACTGACGAGCTTGAATCAGTGAAATGTCCAAGAACATTCTTTCGGCCTCCACGGCGTTGTTGTGGGACAATACCATCCAGTTACAGGGAAACATGGAGATCCTCTACAAGTGGGACAACCATATCAAGAGATCAGATGGCCCCAAGTGCGAAGAGAGCAGGATGAGGACCCGGAGAACTCGTTAGTGGTACGATAGATTGAGGCTACGCTCCGATGGTTACCTATCGAAGTTGATCTTGATGCAAACACAATAGCGTGAGAATGATCGATCTCTTCATGTTGTAGCCATCAGATCACAAGCGCCGGCAGGATTTTATTTAAGTAGCTACCGTTCGAAATCTGACAGACAGCATTATCCACACGAACCCAGAAACCCCCCTCGTGATAACTCTCACGGACGCGGATGTCTGACGTATCTCCCACCTCTCGTGCAGCTCGCGGTATGTATATGATACTAACCGTTTGTTGATGCAGGCTGACTCTTGACTTTTAGAAGAGGAGAAAAAAGAAATGTACGCTATCGGAGGCTTCACCTATTCCTTGTCCTGGATTATAAAATGGGCGAAGGAGAATATCAGCGACTACGACCTTCCTGATGATGACCCAGACCTTTATTCACTCAAGATTTTGATCTTGGATTGGTGGGGGAAACACTGGGAAGGAAACAAGAGGGTATTACCAAAATTGGTCGACTATCCTCTGGCTCCGCGGGGTCAACTCCAGCCAGACGATAACGTCATATTCATAATCCCACTTGCGGAAGCCTTTGTATATGGAACACACCGCGACTACACGACCATCGCACGCCCGCTTCACTCTGCTACATATCAATACGGCGTCGGATTCTTATCGAAGCACGGCTTTATAGTGAATGATAAAGAGGCGAAAAGCAATGAATGGGGTGGGACTGGGGAATGGATCACTTATCGTGGTCCTCTCGACTAAGCCGACATTCCGGTGAGTTGATGACTGTCTTAAAGAAATCTTGTTGAATACCCCACATGTTAAACATTGTCATGTCCTCTGATATAAATACAATATCTAGGCACAAAGCTGAATGAACTATCGCCAAGAAGGATGTATATATCCACCAACATCTAATAGTACTTGTTTGATTCTGTGAAACCCGTTTGTAAAACACATTTAAAGCACATCAATAACTTCAGTCATACTTCTTGAGTGATAATTTTCATAGCCACCAGTTGGCATGTAGCATGCTGCAGAACATGTAAGCAGCAAGCGTGTCAGCACTACTAGAGAGTTTGCGGAGCCCAGATTCTGCCCAACGCAGCACTTTCCGGACAGCGCTGCAGCATGAGCCGGGTAATTTGGCAACTCATTCTGATAAGGAAACATCTTATACTGAGGCTATAGAGTGCTCACGAGTTCTCTCAGAATTTTCTATGCAACGGGAATGTTGCAGACGAAACCCGCCGTGTAGATTTTACGCACCGCAAACTCGCTATTACACAGTAGAGTGTCAATGAAATTGAGGACATAAAACTAAATGCCAGACGATGGAGTTCTAAACTGGTGATATTGAATGTATCGCACGGGCCTGGTATAGATTGGGACACAGCACTGAAAAACAGTGAAACGGTATTCAGTGATAGAGCATGCACGGATCGAGAAAGACAATAAATCAAAACGACTGATAGAAAGAGGTATGAAACAGGAACGTCGGACAGCCGACGAGTAGCGTCGACCACACTATCAGCACATTATCACATGAGACTTTGAGAGTCAACATCAGTAAGAACTGGAGACTCAAGTAACGACCTGAAGTCGACTTTGACGGAGAAGAGAGAACCGATGGTGGCTGTACACAGTCTCATGGGGTTTCCTAAACTCGCGCCTCCTGACACTAATGCTCACAACCGCCAGGTTGAGCAATGACTAAATACCTGCCTCTGATAGTGATTCTACCGACAAGGATTGACGAGTAATGAGTCCACTGTTTCAGCACGCGGTTTTATCCGCATCAAAACCGTTACAGCAACCGTTCTATTGTTGCGAGGCTTTTGATGATCGAACGGACAGTGTTTCATTGTGTTAACAATTAGAGAGAAGAGAGTGTGAGAACATAGTGGTGAAACATACTGAAATAGATCATGTTACAGATCATTAACGGTTGAGGTCTATGTCACCGCTGTATTTAAATCGCTGGATGCATGAAGCTAGGGTACGAGCAGTGAATAGTGTCCTCTGCAGGTAAGCGGACCCGTCAGAGCCTCATATATTCTTCTTAGTCTAACTGCAGTGTCCTAACATAAAGGCCGCAAATTTCCTCCTCAATCCAGCTCACTCGAATTCCGTTATATAATTGACTCATTATTACAGCGGTGAGTGTTCCTAAGGCACCATCCATGCGATTGATGTGATTAAAATTGACTTTCTTAAAGATGTCTGCGATGTCCTCAAAGCTTGACATAAACATTCGCCTGGATGGAATGAAAGAGAATGCTCCCCGACTGGAGAATTCGTGGTATGGCCCCATCCAGTCATATCTGGACAGCCTGTTCACAAGTCCCAATGGTCATATGGTCAAACCTCAAGGCGCATTACGCAAACCGGCAAAGAACCAACCAAAACCTGTTGACAGCGATGAGGACAGTGACACATCATTGATGTCATTGGACTCTAGTGGAGATTTAGTGATCTCTCGCAAACTTGGTGGGCAAGAAAAGGGCATAATGCTACCCGACTTCATAGTCACCGTTGCAGCCAACGAACCACCGACACGCTTCGAACCGCACGCGACGGATCCGAATGAAGACAAAATTGACGACGATGAAGTTGAAGGCAGCGATATAGCATTTTTACTCGTAGAGGTGAAGATCAAGAAGGATCAACGGGAGGAAGCGTTAGATCAGGTCGAGCGTTATCTCAAAAGACTTCAGCAGAAATCTCTCCATGACAAGACTCTGACGGGCCTTGCAGTGGCAGGTGGATGGGTATCGGTGACGCGGCTGGAAAAACATCAGAAAGACCCTGTGAGGGACACAGTACTGGATCAGGTTTGGATTACAGATCCTCGTATTTGGGCGCTGCTCCAGGACCTCGCGGCAGAATGGTGAATAAAGGGCGAAGGAGGATGCTAGGTGAAAGAGTCATCCTGCCGTAACCACGAGCAGACATTGTAGTTCAATGGAATAGCCCGTTACATGTTTCTTATAATCTACCCTCAATCGCTGTGTGAATGAGCGGATACGTGGTAAGGTGGGGATAGTAAAAGTGTGCCCTGGCAAAACCACGAGCATGGCCGCCAATCAGGACATATCTCTTGAAGAAGATCGAGTAAGACACCCGAAACGTATCGGACAAAAAGTAGAATCCTTTGTGTTTCGTGTACACTAGGGCTGAATGGTGTCGTCCCGACCGGACAGTGTATTCTATGGCAGTCAACGGCCTCGTAAGTCAGATCACCGCCGTAACAATCGCGGGGATCCTATTGCCCATACCAGCTTGACCTAGTCAGACCCCCACCCATCTTTCGCCAGAAACTGTTCATGTTATACTTCGATGGACTATACTCCATACAGTCATGAAGCCCAAAGGGAGTCAATCAAACTCTGAGATTGAGTAGGAGTTCCAAGTCAATGGCATGAGAGCCGTATGCGTCAGCGGTGGAGTGAGAGTTTCGTCGGTGCAAACAGTGGGGTGGATATGATTGAGGGTCTACATCAGACAAAGTAACGCGGTGAATGGGGAAGATCGGAAACGATAACAAGCTCTTCATGAAGAAGACAGAAGACTCTGCGAGTTAAGGGCCACTGATAGAGGTCACATCGTACACACGAACCAGATCAAAAAATCCCGATTAGGGCCCATTAATGCGATGCATTTTGGCGATCAAGGTCTATAAGGACTTTCGCACGGGAAAGGTGTGGAATTCGTTCGAGCTGTACTGGAAACTGGTTAGTGGCAGTGCTTTGAGAGGATTTGATGAGGCATTAGCAGAAGGTCAGCAAGTCAAAGCCCAAAGAGCGACAGCGATCATAAAAAAAAAGATTGAAATATGAACCGGGCCGAGATGACGTTTCCACACAGTTTCGCTCAGTCTCACCGCAAGTACTATTTCACGCGTAAACTTCGTCATAATCAAAGTGACGCAAGAGACCGTATCTGCGAGTGAATTTTTGACCTCGCTAAAGCTCGCTAAGGTTGAATGGGACGGGACGATTGGCCCGATCGCAGTTTTAAAGTCATTTTTAAACGGTTGCAGATACGGTCTAATGGACACTGTAGTATATTAACACTGATAAAGCCGTGAAACAAATTTTGCTCTGTAATTTGTGGATGAAGCTAGAATATCGATTCAATTTCGACTTCTTCAGTCTCGCCTCTCAGTAACCTACCGTTCAAGCAGATAAATTACTGCCAAGATTGACAGTATGGTTTTTGTTTAGAAATAGTCAGTACAATGGATCTGGAGGCACCATTGGGTGAAAAATACCTGCGAGTGGGGGATATAACCCAATGGGAAGCCAAGCACTGAGTACAATAAAGACTAAGTACCGTGGGAGGGATCTCCGTAATTATTGTGTAGATGGAACTTCGGGGTGATCGCCGTTAGTCGAGGGTGTGTTTGCGGGTCTTCATCGATGTACGGCCACACTGGAACACCGTGACAAGAGTACGAACAAAACGCGCGGTCAATTCAAGAACAACAAGATGCATAAGGGCGCGAAAAACCAGCGTGGAATGATAAGTCGGCCTGAGTGATCACATACAAAATGAACTATTGTGACGAGAAGGTACTCAGAGCACAGAAGTCGGAAGGATGAAGGGTATTTTTGATTACCTTGACTAGATTGAGCAGTGTCAATCATAATCGAACCGGATCCTCTCAGCGCCCACATCAGTACCACTCAAGCGATTGTGGGCAGTTGTGGGCTGGCAATAATTGCCATGACATCTCCGATTAGACACGGAGTTTCGAGAAGAAGCTATTATGAAGAAGTAGGCGCTTCATGAGAAAGGATGCATGTGGAGGCAGATCGGGCTGTTGATGGTGGAGAGGAAGCGGCTGATGGCGGGACTGGCGATGATCAAACAATTCTGCTTCGTAAGTATGAGCGTTTCGCGAGGGGCGCGAGAGACGCAGGGATGCGCACCTCAGAGGCTAGGTCCTGGTCCCGGTATCGGTTGCCATCACGCCGTATAACATTTGTCTCTCCGTTCCGAATTTGTGGTTTGCTGACGGGCAACCAACTCCATGGCGTGAGCCGAGAGGCCTCAGGGCTCTGTCGATGGCGACTTCGCAATCAAGCTAACGATGATCTTTCCCACAACGTTCACACTTTCATTCGACATAATAAACAGGAACAGAGGCGTCAAATGTACGTTGTCAAGCAGTCGGATGGTAAAGATGTGACCCTGATCATCCCTCGATGATGTAGAACTATACAATTGAAACACGAAACCATAAGTTAGAAGACAAGACTAGAGACATACTCATTTCCAACCACGAATACGCCGAGCGTCTGCGGAGATTGACCTAGAGTGCGGTCAGGGAGAAGTTGAATGAGAACGTCGGAGATAACATCGCCTACATTAAGTCTGAGAGAAGATTGAGTGAATCAACATTCTAAACAGGAAGAACCGGCCGAAAGCGGAAAATGAGTTGAATTGTAGCGTGAACGAAAGTCCTCGTTGGTGTCTCGAAGCAGTAGCCTGTAATGGCCTACGATGACTCGGCAAGTCTCGGACGTCATCGAAAGGTGTGGTCTGGAGAAAGATAGATCCACATTGAGAGACAAGACGCGTTCAATAAAAGACTGCCATGCGGTTTATACTCGCTCAAGCCCAGCCAAAGATGTGCTGTCCCTAAGTGAAGCCTAATACAGTGAGGGTTCACAATTTAACTTGAAATTCGAACTTGCGCCGCCCAAAAGTTAACTTGTGGGAACTTGTGGCAGAGCAAGTTAAATTGTCCCCGTTAACTTGCAAGTTAGCAAGCTCCCTTGTGTGTCAAACTTGTAGATTCTAACTTGCAAAACTTGTACATCCCTCCCGGTGCTAAAAATGGCCGTCGCCCCTGCGGTGCATCACAACATGGTCATGAACTCATAGTCTCGGATTGTTGCGGCGGAGTTATGTTGTATCGGCATTCGCCGCCTCTCGAGCGAGTTCAACTTCATCCAACTCCGACCTGTTGCCGACCTGCACGATGTCGCTGGATCTCGTTCGTTCTCATCATCTTCTATGCTGCGAGTATCGATCTCGGGCCACGTTTGGTCAACATTGACTCTACAGGCTTCGCACACTACTTGCATTACTATATGCGCATATACTTGGATGAACTTGTGTTTTTGGCCTCGGAGTTTAAGGACTCGATGGGATGCTTCTTGCAGTACTCAAGGGAATACACTCGTACTAGATGAGAGCCATCTCATCACAGCTTGTGGATTGACACACTTAACTTGTATGCCAAAGAGGAAACTTGGGTTGCAAACTTGGGTCTTCGAACATCCAAGTTAGGTGATGCCGACAGTTTTCCTGCTCGTGACGGTGATCTCGGCTTTGTCGCCTGCGTTACTTGTTTCTTCAAGTCATGCCCTTTACTTCTGTCGCGGCATAGGAGACTTTGTACTCTGGTACTGCTTCCCGAGACTACATCCTCGTTTTCTGCTCTATCCAAGCTAACGTGCATTTGTACAAGTTAACTTGTACGCTGATATGCGCAGGATTTTCAAAATCTTAATATATTAACTTGTCAGTACTAAGTATCTGATACCGGTGTGATGAGCACACTTGTGAGACCCTCTTGGTCCATAGGCAGTCACAGACAACGCTGGCGCTACTTCTAGCACAGAACAAGCGCTACCTCCGTTCCATTTATGCAGTATGACGTCGTATTGCTGTTCGCTACAGCGATACGATGTCATACTTCTAGCACAGAACAAGCGCTACCTCCGTTCCATTTATGCAGTATGACATCGTATCGCTGTAGCGAACAGCAATACGACGTCATACTGCATAAATAAATCGAACACAGTATTTTCTGGACATGTATCTGACTTGTACTTTTGCTGTTGTGTCAATGCGGAGGCCATCCGTAGTCGAAGTTGCTTCTAGGCAGCCTGTCAATGGGCCTCATCCGAACCACTTTGAACAAATTCTGCAACCTTCAGTGTTGTCCAAATGATGACTCTGGGGCCACCTTCATCCTTATTCATTCATCTCAACTTATTCTCAACTCATGCATGGCGTCTGTGAAGGCTTCTCACTGTCCTGTCGATCAACGGTAAGTAATTGTGGCGCGCCACACCGGTTAGACAATGTCCCGCCACATTTGCTTCCGTTGTACCTGAGGGTTGAGCTTGCTTTCAATTTTCGTTTGTTTTGTCTTGCTCGTCGTGCATCCATCGCCATGCTCTCCCGCATATACCGTTTCTTTCATTTCGGCGCACAGTCTACCAACGTGCAAGGTCCAGACTCAGGATCTAACGTTCGCCGTCAGGCGCCGCACAACACGACGGGGAGTTCCCAAACAGGAAACAGCGGCCCGTTACCAAATGAATGTGTGTCTATCTCCATGATTTATGCATGTTTGAGACCTCTCTATTAACATTACGAACAGCCTACGTAGTCGAGGGTCCTACATTCAACAGAATGTTGGCGATTGTCGTCGGTGAAGCCGAGAAAGCCAAGACTCCGCGAATCTCGCAAGACATGAAGGCGACGTCTACTGAACCAAAGTCTGCAACGCTCCATCGAAAGCCGTCGCTCACGAAGACAAAGGTAGCACGCAAGATTACATCACAGGAGAGAAAGGTCGAGGATACCGTGGATACAGACGACGATGAAGAGGAAGGGGATAAGAGAGCTAGAGAGCAGGATGGCGATTCGGACAAAGGAGACAACGATCCGAGTGCGTTTCTTCATTTTCAGTAATTCCATCCACGTTGGCTCAAGTGCGATCTACATTGCCGAAGACTACCCCTCTGGTAGCGTGCACCGTCGATTCCCGGTGGGCTCAGAGCCGCCTGGCTGGAAAATCGTAAAATGGGCCACCCGCTCCTCCGGAAAGCAGAAATGGAAAGGTCATAATGCGAAGCGCGTTCGGTGCATCGGTATTTATGTCTGCAATAACCCGACCTGCAAGAGGACCACACGCCCTCTCACGAACGACAAACGACGGCAGGAACAGGCAAGTAAGCCATGTTCTAATCAGACGTGTGGTAGTTTGTCGCACTCCCTTCGAACATGCCCAGTGGCGATGTATACGTGGACGGAAATGGGGGGAGATGGGCTGGAGTACTCTTGCTGGGAACATGATGGTGTGCATACGCATGAGCGGCCTCCGGGGGGAGCTGTCAGCCCCCAAGAAGAGGCAGAGATAGATGCTCAAGCAACTCGTCGCCCTACCGCTCACGCCCATGCTTTGCGTACAGGCGATGCACTTCCAGGATCGAAGCCCTTGGCCGACATTAATCCCAAGTTAGCTGACCCTCGTGCCGCTCGCTACCAACTGGCGAAGAGCCAGGAGCGAACCGGAATACGTCCAGCTGGATCATCTAAGAGCGGGTTCTCTGTTCTCGAAGTCTACCGAAAGCTGCGAGAGGAATACGGTTCGACATTCTTGCTTGACATGCAGGTATTCTCCGAGTCGGTCATCGTTCTGCAGACACCTTGGATGAAGGAAAGGCTCGGACTCAGCGTCAATTCTTGGCTTCAGGAGGGCTCGGGACCTTCGATCCTCGTTAACACGATCCAGACGTATCCTGGGCACGGCAACGTCACAGACGCTGATAACAAGTACTTTCGCCATGGATACCTGCTTGTTTCGGTTGGATTCGACACAACCCTTGAATCCTGGGTTCCCGCTCTGTATACGTGGGACGATCGTCTAGATACGGCGCACATCCGCCATCATTTTCGTTGGCTATTCAAGTCTATCATCGATCACGCAGACGAGCGTTTTGAGCCAAAATTGTTGTTCAACGTAGGTCCATTCGACTGACATGCCAAGGTTGCTCTGCTGACATTCTCCCTATACTCTCTTTTAGATCATGGACTTCTCTCAAGCCCAGGATCGTGCCCATGAAATCGAGTTCGCAGAGACGATGATAACTCGCCAACACGCCACGTACGAGAAACTTCCCGAGGCTATCCGTGCACAGACAATTTCGAACGCACGAAAAGCTTATCTCGATGAAGCGGCAAAGTATCGGCGCGGATGTGACGTTCATTTTATGCGTTCAGCTACACGGCTCAAACGAAACGGAACTCTAGTACCCCCTGAGCACACTGCGCTATTCGACGAGTTTTGTCATCTAGCGATAGGGAGAGACACGACTCGGTCTCAGTTCAGCGAGGCCGTAGAACACATTCGAACAACGCTACCTCGCATTCGCGGCTGGCTGGCTTGGTGGCTTCGAGCCAGCGTTCGAACCATGGCATTTCCTTGTCATTCTGTCAGCGACCCAGAAGATCTCGACCAAACCCCAAACAATTCGAATCCCGTCGAAACACAGCACTCTCTTCTTCATCACGCCGTCGGGACAGACCATGATTTGATTCCAGGAGTCCAGAATCTTTATCTCCACGCGAAGGAGATGGAGAAACGTACAAAATCGATTGAAGGTAACTCTGTTCCTTTATTGCTACTTGAAAGCATCATCGATCTCACCGCTATCTGCGTCCATGTAGAAGGGCACATTGGTCCCAGTCGTGGACCGAAGACCGGTCGCAGAACCCTGAAGCCTTGGGCGGTGAATGACGGTCGTGCACCCGATACGTACGAGTTGCTGAGGCCCACGATGGCCTCTGGCACACCCCATCATAGCTCATCCTCGACCGATTCGCTTGACGCCACAAATGAATCCTCGCTACCCACATCTCCCGCTCCTTCCATCCTCCGATCTTATAAATGGGCCAAAAACTCCTGTTTTTTCGACGTCGGTCATGAGCTATTATTTCGATTCTTTATGCGCCTACGCCCTCCCCAACGGTTGACACTCAGGCAGCTCTTTCATGACTCGTCTTCGCCACTCGCGGAGATGCTCTACCAGTTTGATGTTCGCTGTCGGTGGACCGCCGAAAAGGGTGCCGGATCGGACAGACATACGGACAAGGGAACTCGTATCCTTGGTATCGCCCAGTCCAAACTTCGCTACTATATCTCTGACAGGTGGAACGATACTCCGGCAGGCAAGTTTGGTCATCCTACGAATTGGATACAGCGTCTTCTCGAGGTACGCTTAAATAAATTACTGTGTGGAGATAATCCTGACGAGGTGTCTCAGGATAATACAGGCGGAACCTTTGGAAACGAAGATACGATACGTCTCCACTTCGGTATCCAGCAACGTGTCGTACGGATATGCGGAAACGGACATTCTCAGACTGCTACAGTTTCTACTATCACTACAGGACCGTTTGTGATGTCCGAGCACGACAAGTCCTTGGCTCGCATTGCATTATCTCTTGAACCCACCGCAACGATCACAATTCAACAGTACTTCCAGTTCTGTATTCCTAGAATCGCTGATCGCACTTCCGCAAAAGAAGCATCCGAAATGATCCATAATGTCACCGTCGATGCTTGTCACCACCCTGGCTGCACCGAACGACCTCACAACGTCGAAACGCTTACGTCGTGGCCGGAACTGCTTCAGATTATTCCCGACACCATTGACCTCAATCCACACGATTGCCGTCCAGTCCAACCGCTTGCCTCATTCTCAATTTCTTCGCCGGTCGAGGCGTCTCCCGAGGACGCCACTGGCTTTGAAGAAGCCACAAGATACGAGGATATTGGCTATGATTTTATTGGACGTATAATCTTCCTCCGCGAGGCCAGCCACTTCCAGGCCGAAATCCTCATCGAAGATCGGGTTTATGTCTACGACGATGTGGAGAATGGGGGATTTCTCCAAGACATAGGAGACGTCTCCGTAATCGAGCGCTCAAATGTGAAAACATCCCTTTTGATGTACTACCGTCGCACACCATCTTCCGTACGTTGTTCTATCTGGATCAATATGCATACTATCCTATTTCTGATCACTTACCAAACTGAACAGACTTCACGCCGTAGCGTTGCTCAAATTGTTAAGCTATTATCTCAGGGTCCAGTGGCTATTGATGGCTATGGACTAGTACCTGCAAACCCGATACGGCCTGACTCACCTACTCCCCCGCCACAAACCGCTCTCCCAGATCGTCCTAACACCAAGCCCGCCACACCCGATACTGTTGACGAACTCATCTCCGCCACACTTGACGCCACACTTCCCCGCCCACAGTCACCTTCCGAGTCAGACACGTCGGATTCAGTGGACGACACTCAAGCTCTGGTCCTGCATCGCAACAACGAAGCAACACCTGAAAATCCTACGTTCACTTTATACCCGGACTGTATCGGATGTTATGGCGATCTGGATCCTGACGAAGTCGATGTCAGTCGGACTCTGGAGTGTAATATCTGCCAGCGGCGGTCGCATGTGAGCTGCATAGAGTTTCAGTGGGGCTTGCCACATGGGTACCCAGTGTCTCAGTATTGGCGGTGTTACGTCTGTTCCCGGGCCGCGCGTGAGCGACCTGGGAGTGTTCTCTGGAGTGATGCGAAGTAGTACGTCTTTCACAATGACATATCCATTGTTCCCTCGACGTCTATATACTAAGATTATTTGTTCCATTCGAAGTATCAATCAGTATATCCTTCTTCAAACACGGGAAAAAAGCAAGACATATTATGCTGCTAAGATTCTTCGTCGCGAAGGTCGCAGCGCCGTCTTGAAATGGTTTGATTGCAATAAATACTCGCCCATGCGCGACAAGCCCTTGACAGACGAGTTCAAGTTCCCTACTCAGCGTGCTGTCGAGGCGGCCATAGCTATGTACAAAAATGCAGAAAATGTGCGCATTTGATTACTCTTTTACATCTGGCTTGACGTTTTCTTATACACATCTCAAAGGCTGGACATATCTACTGGCCCCTACAGCTTTGCGAGGACGCACGGGACAAGTATCGATATGCTAATCCCACCATACAAGCGGCTCTGGAAGACGCCTTTGGCGCCATTATAGCCATCCTTACCGGAGCGCGAAAGCACCCTGTGATGAGTGGGTACAGCAATTGGCTTAATACAGCCGCGGGCCGTCAAAACCTTCTTCGGCGCGGCCACGATTGGGCCAACACTACGTTTAACATCCCCATTCTCCCCGGAGATTCTTCGCTATTGGCACCGTACCTTTCCCATATGCTACGTGTTCTCGCCGATCGAATGCCAGACTGGACCGGCGTACTTCGCAGTCAGCTCATATTCGAACCGGGAACTGTTCTGCTCCAGCTAGTAATTCTGCGCACCTATTTACGCCTCAGCCCGAAGCACGACAACGAGATATTCGATCTTGTTACATCACGAAGGATTGTCAATCGTCCCTCTGAATGGCAGCAAGTGGCACGGGTCCTTGATCAAGACTTCCAAGCCGATATTTACGAGGGCGTACGCACTCGAAACTCCGCACAGGATTCGGATGACGGCTCAAGCATCGGAATTCCCGAACCAATGATCACTGATTTTTGTGGCATGTATAAGCTCAAGGACCTAATCCTTCGATACCGACCTGAGATGGACATTCTGGAAGGTATCGTTGGTATCAAGTCATCCAATGGACAGCCATACATCTGGAGAGGCTCCTCTGAAAATCAATTGAGCGGAGGAGAGCCGTATTCCTCTTTTCGTCCACGTCCACGCGCTCTTGCTGCAAAGCGAACACAGGCTTCATTGGATGCTCCGCCCGACATGACGTCCAACATAGTTGAGGTGAGAGTCTCTGATTACCCATGTTGTGACCGAGGACGTATCATTCTAATGTTGAGTTATCAAAAGGTTCCAGCTTCCCCCTCTGATCCTCCGGAAGAACCGCCAAAGAAACGGAAGAAGCACAATCCCGCTGATTCAAGATTGCATCATGTGGAGAAACGATCCAGTGCAAGGCTGAAGGCGAAGGCTAAAGCGTGAGATTCGGCTGTTGGGAGAAATAGTAGAGGGTAGAATATGTTTATCATTCATTATTGTTAAAATGAAAACCGTTGTCCAATTTAGATCGAAAAAACTGCATTGAAGCTGGTAATGTTACAGGTCCGTGGCCAAATTGTGGTCAAATCTTGAGGTGCTTGCGCCTAAGTGAATAGTATCTGCCTAGCCCGTGTTGCTTGCGGATAATATTCCAGGTAAGGTACGAGTGGTTACAAGATGTGATGTGACTACGTGACAACAGACAACAAACATATACTAGTAGTGTTTGTGTAGAAGAAATAAAGATATGAAATAAGTAGTACAAATGCACGAACTGAAGGAAATGCAGCTCACCCGTGAGCTGCATGTCAGTGGCGCGAGGAGTTCCAGCACACCTTACAGGTAGCTTGTGTCTAGATGTAGTGCAAGTTAACTTGTGCAAGCACGGCACTCAAGTTACATTGGCAAACTTGTGTGTACAAGTTTGCACAAGTTAGAATCTTGGCAGCTGTACAAGTTTATGCATGTTAGCAAACGTGCAAGTTAACTTGGGCAAGTTCGACACCCAAGTTATACTGGCGAACGTGTGCATACAAGTTTGCACATGTTAGCATTTTGGCAGTTGTACAAGTTCGTGCAAGTTTTCAAAAGTGAGATGTTCATCACTTTCGTCCTTCTATGCTCTATGGCTGAGGGGAAAACAGGGAGGTACATGTCGAAGTTTAGTAGGAAAAGTATGATCTGTGGTCTACTCCGAGTAGTCGTCACTTCACGAAACCACAAAGGATGGGTTATATTCTACGCATCCCATATGATCACGAGCGACTCCTCGACGTCATTCAGGCTATAGCTAATATTACAAACTTTGATACACAGTTCTAGAGTATATGTATCATTCATTATTTATCTAGAACTGGGATGACTCAGATGGTCCCCTCGATAATCTAAGTGTGCTGATATATCTTGGACAAGGACAAAGGACTCGGGGTTTATAACATCGAATTTAACCAGTACACCGGAGTATGATATTTAGCTGAGTACGGCTAAATATGTTGTATCCATTCTTGTATGTTGATCCTGGTGACTTCACAACAATCACATTGTCAGACACGAGACCGTTCGAGGTAGCAGATGTTAAGAGGACAGGGAAATATATTTATAGCAACATATAGACATGATAGAGGACAAAGGTGAAGCGCACGAGGGGCCAAAACTGAAGCAGGAGGGGATGCAGATACCTCTACGTCCCAAGATTCCAGATAGATTGAGCGCCCTCAAAGGGGAGCATCACCATACAGGTCCATGCCAGAATCTACATAACGACCGACGAGATCGACAGCAAAGAACAATATACTAAGTAATAGTAATGTAAGAAGCGGAGAAAGAAGATGCGCCAGTCGAAGGCGAATGACGCGAATAGGCTCGTCATCGCCGCACACATCCTCAAGAGTAATGGACGGTTCGGGTATGGTAGCATTGCCCTTCAAGTCTTCATCGGATCGAAGTCTAAATCAATATCAATACAACCAGAATTGACTGCGAATAAATTCAAAACGGGCAAGAGGAGTAATAAGGAAGACATAAAGACGTGAAGAACACGCACAGGCGGGAGAGGACGGGGAGTGGGGTAATGCAGAACGGCAGAGAGCATCCGGTGGCTCCTTAAGGAGTAGCTGATTGGGAAGGAAAACAGTGATGAGAGATGTCCCGATAAATGTCTGGGAGCAAGTGGCGAGAGCTAGTGTGCGAGAGATAGAAGGCGATAGAGCCAAGCGCCAGAGATGAGACCGTAGATAGGAGTCAACGGAGGCGAATACAGCATCTCAGATTTGGCAAGGGCCACAAGGGAGGCACAAGTTAAATGACTGTTAAGTCGTGCGGGAATGGCCGGCAAGTTAAGCCGCAAGTTCGCGCTACAAGTTAAATTGCGCTGGCTCTAATACAGTGACAAAATGAAGTGTGGACTTTCAATGCCACACGCAACACTCGACTATACAGCCCTTCACCGATCCAGTCGACACATTTCAAAATAGCAAGTGCAGGACGATTGCTCTTTGATGATTCAACAGGCAAACGCACGCTGCCGTATACCTTTCTTCGAGAAGAAAAGTTATAGAGCAAGCACGAGTCTTGCACTCTCAAGAGAGCGCTCCCAATGGACAAGCATCCACCGAAGGCTTCATCAATGAGGTCAACGGAAAAGATTTGAACTCACCACGTAATCGGGAATCCACACTATACCATCTTCTATCGGATGGACAGGTTATATACCGTCACGAAGTATAGTGCTACCTCCTCCACGATATTCAGACACGGGACAAAAGTCACGGTATCGGTAAAAGATAGGATTGAAGTGTCAGAGTAGAAAATGCGTCAACCATGAAGCATTGACGTAGGTAGTTAGAGCGAGGAGGAACTTACGAACGTGAATGCGGACATCGTTGACGTCATCGGGAATGTAAACTCAAGGATGCTTGGGAGTACCTTACGGGGAGCACGGTACTGTCCAGAAGAATGAAAAATATCAGTGGTGCGTGTGAGGCGAGAGTGGCAAGAGAGCGATAAAGGAAAGAACAGTTGGTGCAATAAAAGGCGAGGCCGAAGAAAGGAACACGGAAGACAGGATTCACAGCCTCAATCGGAACACTAGGGAGCAAGCATCGGTCGGCGCACATAGTTCAAAGTTGATTTTGGGCACCCCTTACCCCATGATATATCAGAGTGAGGACGTCGCAGAAAGCACAGGGGCAAGCGACTCTCGTGAACAGAGACCCTTCAGTCATGCGGATTATCGTGCAGGAGGTCTTATATCTAGATCCCATCCACGAGTTTTCCTCATGTTCGAGCTAGTTGCTGAAAGATTCGGTCGACCAACCGTACGGGGTGAATAAGTAGTGTGGCGCGCCACATCCCAAACGCCGACTCAGACACTAAACCTCTGCTTGCATCGTTTGGGCATAGAAAGACAGGCATTGGACGACTCGTAGTAGAATATGCACCGCAGGTATAGAAAGTAACGGCATGCTATTGCTCGAACTAGATGAGCCGACGCTCCATGCAGAACGTCCAACGCGGTTGGAGACCATTGAAGACGATGACGCCATAAAATCCTCGCTTTGCAGAGATAGAGGAGGAGGCTGCCGAACTGCGGGTGAAGAGCATGAAATATGCAAAGGGGATCATAGCAAGGCGTGCAATTCTCAGTGCAGATCAACGGCAGACAATGGTCTGCATCGTCATGTAATTCAAGACCAATGCCATATCGCCGACCTTCCAATTATAATTAAGGAGGAGAACTATCCGGAGATGATAGGAGAGGTCAAGCAGAATTGGAGAACTCGAAGGATAGGGGTCATGCGAATACGGACGAGCGCGAAAGAAAATTGTTCAAAAAAAACTCAGATGGGCGACGCACCGTTCTTCACACTCAACAAGCAAACCGCCACGTAGACCACAATACCCTCAGTCAATGACCGAAGCTTTGCCTTTCCTGCAGTCTAAGTCTCTTCTCCCGCTCTCCCTCTCGCTCATTGATATATATCCTCTCCCTGTCTTTCGCGCAAAATTCCCTCTGATCACATAGCGTCGACCGCGCTGCCCCATATCTCAACGCATGTGTCGTATCCCCTCCTTTCGTAGATCTTGTCCAATAGCGACACGTTGAGATTTTAGAGCAAGTGAGATGAGTCGAGCTAGAGGGGAAGCAGTCGACTTGAAAAGACACGGTGATACCATAGTAGGAGCGCATTCGAGAGGAAGATTTGGGCCGACTATGAATGGACACCGGTATATGGAGAGTAACTATGCGCGGGAGGATGCTTGTTGGGAATAGCTTGAGGACCTCTCAAAGACATGGGCGATGTCGAGATCTGAGTCTGCACCATATTTGAGGCCGGGCATACGACCGCCGCGGTTCGGGAGTTGCCAAGGAGTTGCTCGAGACCGTGGGCAAACCCGTTCTGCTCGCCTTCGGTTCAACATCCCTCTTTTCGACACCAACATCCATCTTCCATTGTTGCTCCATGTTACAGTATCGACAAACACTACAATGACCTATTATTTCCCCCGTGTTAACCTCGGCCTCGATGAACAAGCTGAGAATGATATCGAAAAAACCACATGCCGACGACGCGTCGATGAATGGAGAAGACAGACTATAAATGACCGCTTCCTCTCAGCAAGGCGCGTGCGAAAGAAAAATACGCATCACACTTACTCCACGATCATCAAAGCCCCCTGCCTGAAGTGTGTCGATATACAGTTGTTCGCGTTCCCCCCTCTCAGACAGGAGTCGAGCAGGGCCAGACGAAGGTTAAGCATGGCCTTCTGCGACCCATTTATCTTCTGCTTCGCAAGCATCGCTCGAAACTCGTTATAGTCGAAGACTTCCATGTCGCGGAGGAGGGTCATGACGAGCTCCATATAGAGCGGCATTTCTGATGAACGGAAACACTCGATGAGTGAACAGCAGACCAAGTCGATGGAAAACTCACGATCATGATCGTCCACCTTCATCATTGCTAGTAACCGTTCTCCACTTATGTCTCCAGAGGCGAAGCGTAAAGCCTCCACTTTCACTCCCGGTAGGTTGGCATAAACCGACTTCATTGCCCCCACGCGGTTAGGCCTTCTCGATAACTGATCGTCAGCGGTGGAAGGCGTGGAAGAGGACACGAGGAACACACAAGGTGAGGACAGTAACGTCTGGGGCAGTCGCCGTCCCTCCACGAGTCCCATCCATCACAGCCAAGTACGCCGCTTCACACGGTTGAACGAATCCACTGCCTGCAGCAGAGTCAAAGTGAAAGCTACACAGGGAGAGAGAACGGCGGGTTGGTACAAAATGGCACTGGAGTTGAACAGAGTGAAGCAACGCACAGCAGGCCACATAGCGGCACGGGAAGCGTCCCGAGACGTCGATCCTGAATCAAACAGCCTTCGAGAAGAACAGCCGTCGAGTGACTTTTGCCAGAGCCCTATCCCGGAGACGATTTCATACATCAATTGAGCTTGAGTAAACTTTAAAGGGAAAAATGGACATACGCACCTGCAGACCACATACGACGGCGCTGAAAGGGGCGTTTGTGTTCACGTACAGTTTCGTGAGTGGCGAAGGCTCCTGAAGTGAATGCAGAACGTTTCCGTAGACTGCGCGCTGAGGAAGGACGGTCGTACCAATGACATTCAAGGCTTCGTTTGTGAAGAGCGGAGCGGTTCGCATGCTATGGCTTCCTGCCAAGCTTAAGTCTGTGTCGTGTTGAGATGAGCTCACATAGCGAAACAAGAGTTCAGCCTCCGGACTGAGGTCAACGGTAGCGTTGGGGGAGTATGGCATGGCGAATTATGTGCTAGTTACAGAAGCTAGTCAAGAGTCGAGAAAGAAGCAACGGTCGGGATCCCAGCTCAGGCTCATAAAGCATTCTGCTGACGTCAAAGCGAACTAAGTAGAGCACTGGTACGCACGGCACGCCACATAAATAGGACGCCGCGGTAGTTGAGTAATGATTGGAAGATGAGGTAAGGAAAAAAGCGACCAGACGGATTGAACCGACCAGGCGACAGGGTGAGAGTGAGAGCTTGAAAGAAACGTGAAGGGTACGAAGCCGACAGGAGGAAAAGAAAACTTCACACAAGAATTGAACCTCAGTAACGTACAGAGGCCGGGCCGCAAAGCTATTGACCTCCGGATCATTTGCAATTGGGAGCTCGACCGTTCGCGGTCTCAACAGTCTGCTGCTACTAGCCACGTCTTATACCTCTTCATACTACCTCATCGTCCCATTCCCACTTCATCGTATTCTCTCGAGGTCAAATCCCCATCGGATACAAAACAAAAGAGAATGACCGCGACACGTTGATCAAACCGGGGCCCCGACGCCACATCACACACTCAACATCCCCCAGCTATCAATCAGCAAGCCACCGGTCTCTTTCGAAGAATGGGAATTAGTGCGTCTCGGAAACCCAGAGGAATTGAGCGTGGTGGATGTCAAAGCCGTGCTCGCGAGACCTTCGTTATCGTCCAAGGTCCGTCTCGCCACACCTCTCCGCTATGACCAATAGGCGACGATGGGCAGTTTAAAGTTGAAGAAGCCAATTCGAGGGTACCCGAGCTTTTCCCTCTCATTGGACATGGAGCCCCATCCTGTACAACATCCATCTCAACCTCTGCCTGCTTCACTGGCCTCACCTCCTCGCCCACCACCACGCCCCCCTACGCCCACGCCCAACCCACCGTGCCCATATAAATAGTACAACAATCCGACAACTGGTTTACTATCGTCGAGTTCTTCGCTGAGCATAGCCAAGAGTCACATTTGAGGAAATTTGAAGGGTGGGGAGCATTTGTCGGGGATTTGTGAGATACTGGCGCTGAGGATCGCGAACTTGATGCCCTCGCTCAAGCCCCTCCTCTAAAACGGAACAAGCACCCTCACCCCAACCTCACACGCCCGCCTAACCACCAACACCTCCCTCTCCCTCTCCCTCTCTCCCTTCTCTATCTCTTTCTCGTTGTCGTCTCCTTCTGCCCTGCTTAGTCTATCTTCGACGGTCCTCACATAATCCAACAACACCTCCCCACTCGTCGCTAACACCTCATCTAAATCCGATAGGAGTACCGGTAACAACGCAACCGGAGCGAGCAACCTCAACGAATTCAACGTGGTAAGAATCGCGTTCACATATACAGCAAGCGGAGGATACGACGTCAACGTCTGCGGAGGGACATGCACGGGCGTCCCGTCCAACACGGTTGCCTAACAGGCCTCTGAAGTCGAGTCCGATGCGGGAGAAGAAGGTGGCGCAGTAGGTGAGTTGGGTGAGGAGGGATGTGAGCCATGAGGGGTCTTGGATGTGAGGAAGAACTGTTTGAAGGGTGGGGAGGAGGTGGGTGTGTATGGCGTTGGATGTGAAAGTCGGGAGGAGGGTGAGGATGAAGGTGGAGGGGGTCCGTGGTGAGGTCGACGACGGGGTGCTTGGGCGGAGGGGGAGCGGGGTGAGTGTTTTCGGTGGCGTTGGCGTTCCGGTGGTCGCAGAAGAGGTAGAAGGTGTGAGGAAGATGGTCGAAAATTGGGTGACAACGTCATGTACGCCCTCCCTCCACACATCCACATACTTCTTGAGATATCTAACCCAGCCCTCCTTCCTGCCACTCGCACCCATACCCACGCCCACACCAACATCACCCTCCATCCCCGCCCCAACAGCCCTCAACGCTGCCTCCAAACACTCCCCCCTCTCACTCAAAAACGCCACCGCCAACTCCTCCTCCCCTTCTACCCCAGCTCCAAACACCCCCATCTTCCTCAAAAAACCCACAGCCTTCCAAAGCGCCGGAAGCTTAACCACCGGCTCCCTAAACATCCCTACTATCCCCTGCACCAACCCCCTAATCGCACCATCCACCTCGGCCTTCACATCCGCCACCACACTAACGTCCGGGAACTTCGCCGCGAGGGCGGCCGTGTGGAAGTGGAGATCGAGAGCCTCGGCGTAGAAGCCGTTCCGGATGCAGGTCTCGGTGAGGAAGGGGAGCTCCAGGATGTCGTTGAGTTTTGAGGACTGGTCGAGGACGAGGGACGCTTCTGACGCTCGGATCGGACGTGTTTGATTTTAGTGGAGAACGATTGGGAGGAGGATTCGAGAGCGGGGAGCGTGTCTAGTAATGTTGACAGGGAGGTGGAGAAGGTGTCGAGTGAGGAGTGAAGGGATGATGTTGAGGTGTGGAGCGAGAGGAAGGTGGGGTAGGAGGAAGTACAGAGGGTTGTGAGGGCGTTGGTGAGTTGGGAGGAGGTGGACGCGAGCGAGGTGGGCTCCGAGAGGAGGGAAGGGAGGGGAAGAGTCGTTAGGTGGGAGAGGTAGGCAGAGGTCAGGGTATATTGCAAGTCTGGTAGTTTGGTGTTGGATAACGATGAAGAAGATGTAGAAGCCAAGGGACCGCTGAGGAGTTCGACCAGGGAAGAGAAATCGGAGGTCGCGGTGAATGATTGTGATTGTCCTCCAGGAGAGAGTGGAGGTACAGTTGTCATGGTTGCTAGACTCAAAATAAGTATCACCACAACGAACGCGCTCGGAAAGAGATCCAATGGAACGAAAAGAGGAGAGAGTACGGTGCAACCCTAGATTGATGTGGCGCGCCACACCATCAATGGACTTCAAGATCAGGTAGACTGGCAGGACGACACAATAGCGGATCTCCTACAAGCCCCGTACGGTTCGGTATTTGTACGTGAGGTACACAATAGGTTAGGCACAGAGACGGATGCCAAAGGCATCCTAAATGGCTTCGCAGACTGGACAGTCCTCTGCAGCGAAGTCTGCGAAACAGGGTCTACATCTCGGAGGGCAGTAGCAATGGCAGCGTTCTAGACATAAAGCAGACCCTTCAAAAATAGTAGCCATTCCAGAACATAGAGTTGGTGTAGGCAAAACACTGGCAAAACACTGGAGACCATTCGAGCCATCAAATGTCAGGGGTTCTGTGCGTGGGCGAATGGCAGACATAGGTATAGATGGTGAAATTGTTCGGCAGGAGTACATCGTGACAGTATAAGGATCTAGAGTATAAACATCCGTAGGTTCGACACCGTCAGCTGGATAGCAGAGACTCGACGAACTTTACGGACGCACCGGTGGTCATGCACTGCTCAAGAACACGCCATATCAAGATCCGTATCTCTCCCTCAGTCTTGATTCCTCTGGAGGAGCACTGCAGAACCAATCGCCCGGGCCAAGCGCACATATAGTTCAAGACGACCTCACAAATTCACGCATCTATTCTGCAGAGTACATCGTATACCCCAAACTCACCTTTTATGAGGCTCCGAAACTTGACGGATGTCAAACGAGACGGATAGCTACGTAGTCGGTACAGCTCGATATCAGAATGTTATTGCGTAAAATATAGAAGAGAAAGTCGGGCGCACCTAGCAAAAAAAAATCCAAGTCCCGATACTCGGTTGTCGTCGTTTCGAACAGCGATGAAGTCAAGCAATCGGCGACGTGTCCCGCAGGCGCTCATGATCACGTGGTGAATATGCCACTCTCGCTTTTGTCTCGTGCCTGCCTCCATTCTTATAAGTTATTACGACGAGGCAGCAGTGCCGCACCTCTCCCTTTCCTCCTTTGTCTGCTCTTCAGCGAGGCTTGATTTTGTGCTCTGTTGACTGGAACCCTCGGGTCTTTCAACGTATCCGCGACTGACGGATAAGTTACTACGAGATATTATCTTGATTAAATCCTACGTAGTTGCGGCAAGTTCCCAAGCTAAGAAACATCGTGTGCAAGTACATTAGAGCGAAGACGACCTCAGTGGCTGCCTGAACCTAATCGGGAGAATCAGTGAGTGCCGGGTGACGCGCAAGCGTCGGCGTGGCAGCCTCATGCTTGTTCATAGCCTCGAGCGACCTTGAAGGATCCGCATTTTCCTTCACCAGATCTACTCATTCGATGGTTTTTTTCTTGCTCATAACCTCAAGCGGCCTTGAGAGCTCCACATTTTCCTTCACCAGCTTTGCTGATTCATGGCGTTTTAGGCTCAAAGAGACAGAACGTGTGTTGACCTCTTATGCATCCCTAATACATATTTATATGCTCTCATTTACCTCTAGCCGTGCGCGGAGCGACGCTCACCAGGGTCATGCTGGTACAGGGTCCCATCTTATTGAGAGACATCAATTTACTCAGTACGTCGCTCCATCGATTTCAATCGTTTGTCTATCTACTCTACCCTGATCAGTGCAGAGGTTCACTTGCATTGTCTTCATGTGTTAACTCTTTCTATCACTTCGCATTCAGCCATCAACCATCCCTACCTGTGTAGCATACCTCTTCTCTGTTTCGGAGCCAAGCCTCTCTACGTTTGTACCAATAAACTCCTGTCTCCGATCTGGAGAGGCTTCCTCCTCGCAATTAGGCTCAGGAAACCTACCAGTAGAGGTACACCCAGTCTGCTAAATCGTTCATCTATGCATTGCCTACCCGAGCCTATCAGTTCCTCACTCCCCCTGCCTTCACAGCTAGCTCTCATGATCGCAACGCCTACGATCCATACGCTTATTACCGCGCCATGGGTTTCAACTTCTATAACGACCCGTATTACTACCGTCCAGGACCTGCTGTGGCACGCTATGGAGGCTCAGAGGACAGTAAGGTGTGGACGGTGGATGAGACGATTGGGACGATGATGGGTGCGTCGATTGGAGCGTGGGGTGGATATATTCTTGGTAGGCATTGGATGTTGTGGTGATGCTCCAGGATGGATATAGGCATTGACAGGCGACAGAGGAAGACCGTTCGATTCAGCAGTCAACGCCGTAGGAAGTGTATTGAAGTGAAATGTATCGATGTACTTGTCTGCTCTGTCTTTCTCCTGGCCATCATTTTATTTACTTACTATCCGTCGAAGTAGGACCGGCATCCCTCCCGTTATATAGACGTTGTAAATCGCTTTCCGTATTATACTGACCCTCAAATAAAAGCTTTTGTGCTATGTATATGCGATACTGAGTGGATGAATAGACTCATGTTTTCGTCGATCGGTAACTCGATAGCTCCATCACCGGATCTATCGTATTTATGTCGGCATAAGAAGGACTTATATGGTTAACAAGCGGAATATGCACATTGTCACCTGGTTCAGCAACGATGAAACTTTCTGCCTCAAGCAGAGTACTAGTTCTTCGGCATCGTTAGTAAACCATTCACGATACAGGCAGACTGAGTTGGTACACCAAGGTAGATCTACAGAGAAGAACAAACATATGCTCTAGAAATGAGTCCGTAGCAGATACGGGAACGAGAGATAAGAGATGAAATATAAACAGCTCTTACGGCATGATGGAAAGGTAAAGGAGGGGAAATGGAACACCGTTGTAGGCTTAACGGCACAATCTTCAGGATTCTTGACCATATATACAGAAATTATTCGTCCCGACAATCGAAATTGTAGTACGGGCTCAATGTCAATAAAAGTATCGGTCGGTAACCTAGCGCAGTGTTCGGATCAAGGTGCAGGGCCACACCTGTGGAGGGTGGGAAACGTTTCCTCGTACATTGTATTTCTGCGGAAACGAAGGGCGACACCCAACTACTATCCCTATCACGGGTAACAAAGGCCTGACTCGATATACCTCCACAAAACCACGGCGCTAGGCAATGTACTAGTGAGAATCCACGTATAATCGGAAACAACGTGAGCCCTGAATCGACAAAGTATCCGCTATGCTCGTAGAAATCGTCAGAGAGTTATAATCGGCCAATTTGGATTACGAGTGGACCTTGTCCAAGGATTTCACGCTTAGGAGGTGATTACAAACCTGAATGAATCTCTAGTAATAATAGTGGCTCCGACTGAGAGCGGAGCAAGCATTCAGAACAGAGTGGATAGGCGTCTCCAACCAGAGTGTGTGAGTCGAACGACTAAGCATCAGGTTCGACTATTATGAGATGTCTGTGGGCGGCGACCTTCTGATGGGCGAGAGGACGAGACAGACGAGAAAGTCGAAGCGATGAGGGGCAGAGCAAGGAATAGCGAAGATTAGGACGATCCACATAGCCAGCGGCAGCCGTACGCTTCCTAGAAACAAAACATTGTCAAAGCATCAGCAAATTTCCACAAGAGAATGGGACGTTCGATGGGAAACCGTTGCAGACCATAGCTAGTTAGCAGAGCTTGGTGGTGGTTTAAAAAACAGAAGTGCGATGACGCAAGCAGAAGATGGACCAAAAAGCGATAAGATAAGATAAGATTGTGGTTCAGCAAGGATACACCTCGCCAGACCCTCATATTCCCTTCATCAAGGACGACGCATGATGCATGATGGTCGCTCTAACATGCTCTCCATCCGATATGAACATATACCTTACCGCATCGCTGGCTAAAATACTAACAAATTCTACCACTCGGCATCTCCTCCCACCCTCCGGCATCTCTTGGACTCGAGGAACCATACTCGACATGCCTCCTACTTTTGCACATCCCCTCTGAAGGCATTCACGAAGAACAGACAACTCCCGTGGCTAGCCCCACGTCAGCCGCTCATAATCGAGTCTTGGGCCCTACACCCAGTCCAATTCAACCCTTCGAACGACTAGTCCTACTTCCTCGCTCGGACGGCGAGCTGAAGCCATAGTAGACGAAGGATGACTTCGGGTTTCGAGTTGAAGGAAACGGATGGTGGAATGGAAAGAACGGCGACTGAGGATATGGGCGCAGAGATTCGTGGATATGTGCTGTCCGTTCTGCGAGACATGGAGAAACTTGTCCAGTCTGGATGGGTCGGTCATCACTCGGTGCGTTCTTTTATTACAATTGTTTTTTTACGTGCGACGCTTTCGTACATTCCTTGGTCTCTTCAACCAAATCACGTTCTTTCATTCACATAAGTAATTTATTCTTGGACTGACACGTACATAACCTTCAACAGCAGCTCGCCGAGCTCATTCTGCCCTTGCTCTCCCTACGACTGGCCTCCCTAGCCTCACCTCACGCCACACGCTCGCCCAGACACTTCATTTCCCCTGCTCTCTCGCGCCCACTGGCAAGCCTCTACATACGTCACAATTCGGCTCTTCTCTTCCATCCCGATCAATTGGCAATTTTACCGCCATCGCTGCTCCTCTCGAGCTCGCTCGTCGTCAGCTAGCTAACGACTTCATCTACGAGGCTCACCCCGTGCTACGCCTGGCTTATACAACCCGACGTCGTTCTTTCTTCTTGCTCAGCCTCGGCGGTAGAAGTTTTCTCCAACGCGTTCAAAAATAGCGCAGGGGTCTGCTCCAGTTCGGTCTAGCGCATCATGGTCACTCGTGCATCATTTTCTCACCTCTTTTGATCCGTCTTTCTGGTGTATCCGTACGCTTTTGGTTGTCTGCAAAGGGGATGTCGAAGGTATGTGGTCCCTTCAAATGGTGGTACGTTCATGCTCAGAGCGCCCTGAACATATATCCATGTTCTGAACGCAGACACCGCCTTTGGTCTATCGCCGCCACATATCTACGCCTCGAATCCATGCCTTGTCAGGGCAGACAACAATTTGTTCGTCGTCTTTCTTTCTTCAATCGATGCGGTGCATATAGAACCACCATCAGTAGTCAGGAGAGATCTCGTCTGGACGCATATACCCAACCTTGCCGTCGTTTGTTTGTTCCAGTCTGGACATGTATGCCGATTACCCGGTTGCGTTCATGCACATACAGCACATCCATCCGGCGCTCGAATTCAGATGCATATGGACACATTTCCCCAGTTTTTACTCTTTCTTTGCGTCTATCCTCCCGTACGGAGAACGTCCCGCTCTGTTGCCTTCAGCGCTGATAGAGACCGCATACACACATGTATGCATCTCCAGCCTTATCTCTGGCCCCGATTTTTATTCTATGCCCACCGCTCGTCTTTTCGTCGCCCGTCTCCTGTGACCCTTGGCTCATACTAAGGTCGATGGCCATCAGATTATCCAGAATGTTGATGACGGATGACTGGAGGATCTCTTCCTCGCGACGTCTGCCGCGATAGATATCGCATAGACGTATCTCTCTCTAGCTCTAACCGGGATCAGAATCTTACACCCACCACTCATCTTTTCGATGTGATACGTTTACGTCTCCCTTTGGTCTCCCTCCAAAGGCGTATGTACGTAATAGGAGGCCGTGTACCCTGGACCATGGCTCATTTTCAGGACGATATTCTGAATTATCATATCCACGATGAATCGATGTCGATGACGAACGGCTGGATAAAACCGTCGAACTCGCGATGTATCCGTTCCTCTGTCAATTCGCACGGACCACGCACCGCGCAACACGGCCAGACGTTTACTTGAGTCCATTGCTTGACTACGTACTGTCGAGGACTTTACACGAGGGCGGTGGCACTACGAGCGAGCCTGTACGCGCGATGACACCATCTGCGTCGCTGAGGATCCAGCCATCGTCCTCATTCTGCGGCCAGATGCTAGAGCAGACATCGACGCGTTGTGGTGTTGAGCGTGGTTCTTAGGATAGAGATCACGTCGCGTTTCTCGACAAGGGAGCGAATCTAAATATCAGGCCAGTACTCGATTATCGAGCCTTCACCCTGGATGTGGCATTATCACAGAACCGTAGAGTGCAGAGATCGTAGAACAGATGTTAGGATGTAGAAGACGAGACTAGGCGCGAAGCCATGTATATTGGGCCACCGAGAATCATGGGAGGAGGACACGATTCTCTCGTATCGCAAGATTCTGGGGATGAACGGACCTCGAAAACACACCATAGATCTGAGGAGGCGGCTGAACTATTAGTACACCGTAGAGGAAGCTGCATTCTTTCTCTTGATGTGTACGAATGGATAGATGCTGTTTCATGCGTTAATGATGAAGAGGTCTTATGCTGAGAGGCATGTTACTGTGACATGACCCATCGTATCCATTTCGACTCTCAGCCAGAACAGTATTGCGAACCTTGCTCCGCTTAGGTGGATTTTTTCTCCTTTGTTCCCGTCATCTTTGTTATTCAATTCTTCGTCATCTCGTTGATTACCAATAAGTAGCTACTCCAACCAAGTCTCGCCCAACTCATCGGTGCGTGTATTCAGCTCCCTGTCCGTGCTCAAATTTGAGTTTAGACTGATACGTGTTTGGATGGACAGTGGTCGGCCTCGTCCTCAACTCGTCCTTTGTTGGGTTGCGGTGTTGTTATTCCTCGTGAGTAACCCTACTGTGTGCTCGTGTCTCTTTCACCTGAAGAGAGCCAGAGTAAGCTCGCGTTCACGATCATTATAGTATTCCTCGCCTTTTCGATATCACGCTTCCGCCTCAATGTTCTATCATCTCCACGCTCGTCCATGACTTACAGGATTGGGATGGGAGATGCATCGCGATGGAGGCTTTGAGGGGCTCGGAGGAGAGGCACCGGCCTGAGGATCGGAATTATGCTTCTGAGGTTTTAGGTCTAGGAAGGGCAAAGACGTGGGTCCAAAGATGATGTTCTAACTTTAGATAAATAAATGGTTTTGAGGCTGTGCCGTGTAACTCTTTGCGCCCGAGCACCTCGAGGACTTTGCCCTTCGCCCTCATCATCAACGACTCTCATTCTCGTCTCACTGCGCTATCCCTTTACTTCCTCCATAGAAAGGTCATGGACGAACGAGAGGAGAAGGGTCTTAATCTTCTCGCACTCGGTACGTTCTCACGTGCTTCTGATATCTGCTCGGCGATATTGATGGTTCACGAGTCCAGATGGTGGAGGTATACGCGGATTATCGACACTCTATATCCTGAAGACCATTATGATCTCGATTCAAGACGAAAAAAAACTGCCCAAAGAGCCTCTTCCTTGCGAGGTCTTCGATCTCATCGGCGGTACGAGTACTGGAGGGTGCGTCTCTGTTGTGCCTGTAAAATCGATATTTGGGCGCTTACGCTCTCCACCTTCACTCACAGCCTCATCGCTCTGATGCTTGGCCGTCTTCGCATGTCCGTGGACGACGCTATCCGGGCATACGCGAAACTGTCCAAGAAAGTATTCTCGCAAACCAAAACCGGACTCGCACCTAATGGCAGGTACAAGGCATCGAACCTGGAGGATGCTGTGAAGACTATTATCAAAGAGCACGGCGACGATACTAAGGTAGAAATCGTGGACTCCCGTTCCGGAGATGGTGTCTGCTCAACGTACGTTCCAAAGTCTTACATCTCATTCCTCTAGGTTGTTCACGATGAGTACCGATGCTGTAGATTTGTCTGCACCGCCCTCGCGTCCAATATGAAAGCAGAGCGCCCCTTGCTCATACGCACCTACAAAGCACCTCGCCAACTTCCCATCCCATGCACTATAATCGAGGCGGCGCGTGCTACTACCGCGGCTCCCACCTTCTTCAAACGTGCTGCCATCACTGTCGACGGAATCAAACAGTCATATGTAGATGGCGGTGTGGTGGAAAACAATCCTTGCGACGTTGTTCTTCAAGAGGCAAACCTCATCTTTCCCAATCGCCAAATAGGTTGTCTGCTCAGTGTCGGAACGGGACAGCTCCCGATCAATAAAATGACCGAGCCGAATTTCATCAAACGCCTAATCCCTATCGACGTCGCAAAGGCTTTGGCCGGAATCGCTACGGATACCGAGAAGACGCACGAACATTTACAGCGCCGTTTCAAGTCACGCCCAAATCTCTACTTTCGTTTTAACGTTGACCAAGGGCTGCAGGACGTCACGCTAGACGAGTGGAACAAGATGGGTGCAGTGAAGGGGCACACGCAGATGTATCTGGGGAGTGAAGCGGTGAAGGCGAGCCTGGAGGAAGCGGTGAAGGTTTTGGTCGAGCAGAGAGCAACGCTGGGCGTCTCCGAAGCGAGTGAGGAGTTTGTTTCGTTACGTTGATACTGATGAGGTTATTGATTGTCTTTCGTGGTATCAGTTGGGAAGGTTTCTGCTGCAGTCGAACTACGCAGAAAGGCCCAACGCAAGCATTGCCCACTGCCGTCGCATGTATTCACGGGAAGGACGGATATCTTGTCCATGATGAGGGATCACTTCTGCTACGACTCAACTAATAATCAACTCAAGTTCGTCTTGTATGGAATGGGCGGCAGCGGAAAGAGTGAGATCATGAGACGGTTTGTTGCGGATTCGCAAGCGCAGACAAATGACCATCCACCCAGGTGAGTTTCAAGAAGGTGCTTATCCACTATAGACTATTGGGTGGGATACCAACATATCTCGTCGATAACCTCTCTCAGATTCTCGGAGGTGTTCTACGTCGACGCGAGCACGAAAGCCACGCTCGATGTCGACCTTGCTAATATCGCGCTCGATAAGAAGATCGGAGAGAAGCGGCAGGATACCATCGACTGGTTGGTCCGTACCCGGGAGCCGTGGCTTCTCGTCCTGGACAACGCCGATGATGCAACACTGGATCTGGAGCCGTTTATTCCTCAGTGCTTGCACGGCAACATTATCATCACGACCCGGAACGAGCAGCTCTGCTTCTACCACAAGTCATGCAAGATCTCGAGGATGTCGGAGGCGGACGCGAAGGCACTATTTGTTCGTCGCTCTCGCATCGCGAACCCCGAGGACATCAAGACTAGCAAACTTGTTACGGAACTTGTCGAGGTACACAGTTATTCACCGCTAATGTATGTCATAAAAAAGTGACACGTTCGATATGCATGCAGGAGTTGGATTTTCTTGCTCTCGGTATTATCCAGGCCGCCGCATACCTTCAGGTCAATAGGACCTATTCGCTCGAACGCTACCTAACCCTGTTGCGCTCCGATCTCCGTAACCTCTTGGAAAGGTCGCGAGGTATCAACCAGCCGGACAACTACAAACAAACCGTGTATAGTACCTGGAATATTAGCCTCGAACAACTCAATAGTACACATCCTGGAGCCATCACATTCCTCTTTATCTGCTCATTTCTCCACCATAAAAACATCTCAGAATCCATGTTCGTCAATGCAGCCAAAAGCTCTTCGGATTACATGCCTGATACACCAACTCTCTCCGATTCCACCATATCTTGGGTTCAAGATTTCTTGCGCCCATTCATCGAGCCATCTGCTGAAATGTCGGATGCCTTCCATAGAGTCACTGCCAGCCTTTGTTCATACTCTCTTGTCGAAATCACTCCCGAACAAAACATTTCATTCCATCGGCTCATTCACGATTGGAGCCGACACCATGCACTTACCAGTGCGCAACATCCCTCCCATGCGGCACTTATTCTCTACCTATCCAGTTCTGGGTTTCATGATTTGGAAACACCGGACGCTTTGGCGTACACGCGAATGCATCTACCACATATGCAGGAACTGCATCGACTTTTTGAGCTTTTGGAAAGTGGACTGAATGCTGAGATTGCTGTCAGGTTCAACCTTATATATCTTCATCATGAATGGTTGTCAGATGCGGAGAAAGTAGGGATGGAGGCGATGGAGACGAGCAAGCGTGTGCTTGGAGAGGAGCATCCCACCACGCTAACGAGCATGGCGAACCTCGCCTCGACATACTCGAAGCAGGGCCGGTGGACAGAGGCGGAGGGGCTGCAGGTTGCGGTGGTGGAGACGAGCAAGCGGGTGCTCGGCGAGGAGCATCCCGCAACGTTGACGAGCATGGCGAACCTCGCCTCGACGTACAGGAACCAGGGCCGGTGGACAGAGGCGGAGGGGCTGCAGGTTGCGGTGGTGGAGACGAGCAAGCGGGTGCTCGGCGAGGAGCATCCCGCAACGTTGAT
>NW_006763155.1:83796-84170 GCF_000264905.1 Stereum hirsutum FP-91666 SS1
GAGGTTGCGGTGGTGGAGACGAGCAAGCGGTTGCTTGGCGAGGAGCATCCCTCCACGCTGACGTGGATGGCGAACCTCGCCACCACGTACTCGACGCAGGGCCGGTGGACAGAGGCAGAGGGGCTGGAGGTTGCGGTGATGGAGACGAGCAAGCGGTTGCTTGGCGAGGAGCATCCCTCCACGCTGACGTGGATGGCGAACCTCGCCACCACGTACTCGACGCAGGGCCGGTGGACAGAGGCAGAGGGGCTGGAGGTTGCGGTGATGGAGACGAGCAAGCGGGTGCTCGGCGAGGAGCATCCCTCCACGCTGAGGAGCATGGCGAACCTCGCCTCGATGTACTGGAACCAGGGCCGGTGGGCAGAGGCGGAGGG